>NC_081412.1:10271602-10571602 GCF_030272615.1 Cryptomeria japonica | reverse complement strand
ATAGCTTGCATGATTAGTTGGTCAAAGTGAAGAATGACCCCAAGTTTTATATGACCTCCTATGTAGTCTATCTACCTGTTGCACAGACAACCTACCGAGGTCTGTGAAGGAAAGGCTCACTAAGTGACCCTAGAGTAAGAATAGACAATCATTACCCGCAATTAACCCTAGAAAGAATTAGGAAGTGCCACAAGGTTTTCAATAATGAATTTATATTTGTAATTATTAGAAGTTGGGAGGGAGACTTTGAAAAATATTGTCTCCAAATTTGGTTGTTGAAATAAAGAGACTGGGAAGTTAGTTCATCTAGTTCAAGAATTTTACATACATTAGAGTAGTAGGGTGCACCATTGCTCCTAATAAACTACCCAAGTATGCCTCTAATAGGTCTATAGTACTAGAGCTTTGCAGATAGGTTGGAGATGCTCATAGGTTGATTGTTAATAAGCACAAAAACTATTTTTCAGGTCTTAATCGAGGTTGGGGCTCATGCATTCCTTGATTTGAATAATCCTAAAAGTGTAGAACTGGAAATGCTAAAATATTCATTGGACCTTCTAAAAATAGGAAAATGTACTGGTGTTAGTTTTAGTGTTGGTGTTTGTATGGGCAAGTTGAGATGTACATGTAGTGCTTATGGGTGAGAGACTACTATGGATGATGTTGGCTGTATTGTTTGTGGGTGTAAAGGTATGGCTGGATGAGTACTTGTATGTGTGGTGTTAGAAGGTATATTTCTATGTAAGGGTGGATTAAGGCTATTGTGGATTCTATTTCAAGTTAGTAGGTGGGGAGTGTTGGATGTACCTTCTATGTTGGATGTGTCGGTGAGTTATGACATATAAAAATCTTGTGGAAGTCTAGCCCCATTTTGGATGAGTTCTAATAGGAGTGCATCTTGGCTCATCTTTATAATATTTTCCATCATTTCTTGGTTATACTCATCTTGTATGAACATGGCCAACCTAGGGGAGACTTCAATGAGTTTCTCTACAAAATTTTGGTTCCCACATGGTGTTTGTGGTGGACTCAACATGTTAGGCATCCCAAAAGGGAGTTCAATTATGTTGGATTCCATGAGTTTTTTCTTTGAGCCCTTGTGTATACCATACAATTATGACCCTAGTTATGATTGAGGGATGTGTTTGGATTTATGGTTGGTCAAATGAAAGTTTGTCTTGGTTGAGTTTGGATATGATGCTAGGTTGGGTTGGACTAAGGTTGAGGATATCTAAGTGGAGCGATGTTGGACTAAGGTTGGTTTAGTCAAGATTGAGATTAGTTGAAGGATTATATACTCTTGGACTAGGAATACGACTTGTGGATTAGGGACCTTGATTTTTGGTATTGTTGAATGAATGTTTAATTTTGGATTAGATTAATGTCAAAATAAGATTGGTAATGTATAGATCCTTAATAAAGGGATTTTTTGTGGGATTTTATCTTCTTATACTTGGGATAAAAAATTCCAAAACAAAATAATATGCAAATATTTGAATGCCACTAACTTAGTAGTACCAAGTTTCTAAGATAATTAATCCAAATGATTAGGGCTAACTAAATATACTACTTTAGATAGGCAAGTTATCAAGCAGTATATTAGCTAGAGATTACAAAGGATAAGGATCTAATCAAACTTTTGTTAAATCAAGTGACCTTGTTGGATTTGAGAATTTGGAGAATTGATTGATGAGAGGATTGATTTTGGGATTGATTGGTGTTCCTAAATCCAAAATGAAAGTTGAGAAAAGGGGTTTAGGTGGAAATGGGGGTATAGGTTCCTAAGGATGTTCTTTAGAAGGAGATGAAAGGATTATGGAGATTAAGAATGAAAGTGATTTTAGATATTTGGTTAATGAAGGTGATTGTAGTTTTGACGGGTCTTCCTAGGGTCACTGATTGTCATGATTAGTGACAAGGATTGCAAATTTTGGAAAACATGGATGGATGGTATTGGTCAGGTTTGTCAGAGCATAGGCATTGAAAATCAAACGTAGGTAGGTGTCAAATTCTAGTTGCCTACACCAAAAAGCACAAACGGAGTTTTACAGGCATATGGACTGAAATGCAGGTGCAAACATCAAAGTATAGACTTCATTATTTTTGGATTGGTTTAGAGAAAAATAAATGGATTTCTCTTAGGAAGAGATGCAAACAACAAACACAATGGCTGACTCTTGACTATTTAAAAGGTAAGGCTTGGTTGGGCTATATTGGTTTTACACATGAAGACACACCAAACACTTTGCACATTTCCTAAGTTCAAATGGGTATGCATATTCTCATGGATTCACAAGGTTGATATTTACCTCCACTCTAGAAAAATGGTGGCATCAATCCCCTTAGTGCCATATTACCATGTTAAGGATAACTAGAGAATGTATGGTCATGGACCACCATACACCTCTTACCTTGGAGACCAAGCCTTGCCCAAAGTAGACTCTATTTTGATCGCACTTTCCCTCCCTAACAATGGTGCACCACAAGAATAATGGGAAAAGGCTCCAAGCCTTTACAAGTTCTTTAGGGAGTCCTCCATACACTCAAGGTACATGAGGTCCAAACTGTGAATGCTAGTCCATCACAAGAATGTGCTAGTAATGTCAGTTAAGACACTTGAACCAGCCTTGCACTTCTATCTTGGTATTGCCATATTTTGCTAATTACGATGAGATGTTAATTGGGCTACAACTTTCATTCTTACTCATGTAAACATGGTTGAGGTAATCCCTTGGGGTGATGAAATCCTCGAGTAGGCCTCCTAATTCAAAATAAAAAAGAGAGTGTTGATATCTCCCTTACACCCAAGATCCACAAAGGCGAGGGGAGAGGATATGTACACAGTGTACTCTAGGATCTAATATAAATTATATAAAGTGAAAGTAAGTCTTTTCATCACCAAGTTTGCACAAGGGGAGAGCATACACCCACTAATTTCCAAAAATGCCAAACAAAGTTAATTAACCACTACTCTAACTTTAGTGTAACTAAAACTAGTGGAGAATAAAATACTTTGGCAAGTGAATTTGCAAAACCATATGTTAGTAATTGCCAAAATGAATCTTTGATTAGTGTAGACAAGTTGCACAAACAATTAGTGACCCACAAATCATAAAGTAAAATAGCATAGGCGGAGGTGCCAAAGTGCAGGTTTGTGTGTTGAAAACCATAGGCAACAATCGCTAGATGCGGATGCCAAAATAGCATAATAGCTACAAGAGAAGTAATCAAACCTACAAACAAAAGTTGTAGAAGGAAAAGGGAAAATTAAAGAAAACTAATTTATTTGAACTTGCTATAAAATCTAACACAACATACAATAGGTTTTGATGTTATGATAGTTATTTTAATGATCAATAAACTTGCAAATAAAATAGTTAATAAAACCTAGGTGCGGATGTCAAACCGGAAGCATAGGCAGTGAAAAACCCATGTGCCTATGCACAAGTGTGTACAATGAATTGTAGGCATGGGTAGAAAACCACAACTTGCAACGTAAAACCTTTACAAAAACTAAAATTCTAGGTTAAATTCAAAGGGACGTGCGTCCTATTGGGCATGCCAAAATGAAGCTAATAGAAATATAACTACAACTAGTTCATAAAACATAAAATCAAAACACAAATACACAAGCATATACCTTCATATCTGCAAAATGAGCTAAAGTGAAGGCACCCAAATCCACTTGATTTGCTCTTGTTGATTTTGGAATGTGAATTTCTCTAAAAATAACATAACATAAGGATTCTTAGAAGAAAATTGAGCATAATGATAAATATGATAGGAAGTGATGGATTGGTGAAGGGAGAAGGCTCTAATTTATAGATTCGGGAAGAGGGAGATCGATGGTTGAGATTAAAATTTGAATGGATGGATGAGATTTAAGTGAGGGGGTTGACATGGATTGAGGCTCCCTCAAGTTTTGAGTGTAATTTGGGAGAAAGCATTTAAGGTTTGAGAAGACAAGAAAGGTGGCTTGTCCCTTAATCCAAAGATTAAGGAATGTGGAAATGATTAAGTGGGGATTAGGTGAGATTAAGAAGCAAGTGGAAAATGTAGGAGGATGTGACATTTGGAGTGAGAATAAGTGGGAGAGAATTTAAAATTTGATTTAAATGCCACTTGTGAAAGGGAATTAAAAAATCATTTTAATTCCACTTAGACAAGAAAATAGTTTATTAATTAAATTTAATAGACAAGGGGATTTATTTAATTTAATAAAAGAATATTTAGGCTATAGTTGACTAGGTAAATAATTTAATTACTTACCTTTAGACGAATGGAATATAATCAATTAAATAAATTATTTAATTAATTAATACAATGAGAGAAATTGACCAAATGTCAATGGTCAGTTTTAGACATCTACAATAACATAAACAAAAAGTATTAAATCCATATTCAAATTGAACTAAATATTTATTTACTGCCTATAATCTATGTATGTGGACTAGTTTGTCAAATATTCTTATGATTATTGCTTGATATGATCAAATGACATTAAAAATAAATTGTGACAAACCTTATGAAGTAATGTAGATAAGCACTAGGTTTATAATATCCTTTTGCATAGGGTCTAGTGCTTGCATGCAGATCCTAGTTTAAAAATCCAATCCTACACATATGGTAAATTAAGTCTATTGCTATGTAGAGACATTATTATTTCATATCTACACCAGTTCTCAATTTGCAATATCAAGTCACGGGGATTATTTATTCCTCTTATCTTAATTCAAGGATCTTGATACAAATATGTTTATGAAGTCTCATACACAACAACTACTACATAATATAAATATCAAACGTCAGATAGACAACTATTAACAGATTAGCCATCCTCCTCAATGCTTGCAAAAACTCATTCAAAGCACCTTTCTCCTCTTTCTAATGAGAGATCTCCTTTCCCCAAATCTAGATCAATTCCTTTCTGTTCCTATCCTATTCTTTTCTCTTTATTTTTTCCCTAAACAAAATTGATCTCCCCTAGCCATTGTATTCTCCTCAAGGATTCATTTTCTATGTTATATTTCCCACTTTTTCCTGTTAGACAGTTCAAATAATCTGAAGACAACTAAGAGGGCGGGGGGGTGAATCAGTTGTCTCAGATTACCAAAACATTTAGCAATTAAAACTTTAATATCGGAACCCAAAACATTAATATCAGAATGCTTAAACCAAATACCAAAATAGTAGTTAAACCAATTAAGCATAAACAATAATCAGAGAATAAATACTATCCACATGACACCAAGATTTATACATTGAAAACCCGGTAAAGGGAAAAACTACGATGGGAAGCCTACCCACAGTCAGATAATACTTTTGCAGTAACTATGTGAATTATAGTTGAGGGGCTTGCACTTGTAGGAAGGCCAACAACCTAGAGTGCACTGCTCATCACAAAAGGAGTCTCACTGACTACATACAAATCCAGACTACAATCTGAAAGAATGGATGAACTGCAAAGATAGCATCTCCTATGCCTGAATACAGTTCCAGTTAAACTCAATACTGGAGGACTAAATCCTCTTACATAAACCCAACTCGATCACCAATGATTGACCAAATCCTCTGCCTGAATGATATTGCATTATTCGCTCCTCACATATCCATATCCCATACCATGATGATCTAAAATGAGATCTTACATCATATATATACAAACCCTCGATCATAAACAATTAGGTCGGCCACCAGACAATAAACTAATTACATAATTACAAAACATGTCAACCTTAGGCCAAACAAATAATATCCAACACATAAGACATCCGGGAAACACATCGAGAGGTCCAATCCACACGTTACATTAAGCCGGTGCATAACCTAGATCAACCGGGACCCAATATAGGTCCACACGCTAAAGCAATGATCCCAATCTGCCAAGTCTCAAACATGATCATCATCAGCATCCTAAATCCATACCAGAAGCTGCACCAACACCACTTATGCATATCATCAAAGATCTTCATCAAAGCTCTGCCAGTGAAACCCTTGCCGGAACCACAAACCAAGCTTTCTAGCGAACATGATAGCATTCGATCACCAAAACAAAACCAACTGATTGAATATGAACATGAGTAAGCCAATTCCATAACCAAACATACCAGAGCATACCAGATCATGCCGGATCCAATCCAACCAGAAACTACACAACCTACAGGGACTAGAAGGGTGCCGGTAAAACATCCATAACAACTAGTGTTGACATCAATGACAAAACATCAATGCAACACATAGTCAATTCCTTCAAATGGCCAACATCTCCCTCTCTCTTTCTCACAACTTCCCCTTTGTTATTTTATTTCTCCATCTTTTCTTCCCCTCATTTCATAATAACATCCACTAGCTTTTGATTTGTTATTAATACTAGCGCTTGCACCTAAATAAGGTGTAATGATTATAATGGTTATACCGATAATAATTTATATAATTTATTTATCTTTATAATTCTAATATAGAATTTTCTCTTTGTTTACTAATATTATTAAATAAAAAATATAAAAATATAATAATTAGTATTAGGAAAAATATCATGAAAACAATGTTTTTAATTTAATAATTATTTTCATATAGATATAAATATTATTAATATTAGTTCTATATAGATAGTAAGGTTCTTATAGTATATAGATATAAATATTATCAATGTTAGTTTGGATATTAATATAGTACATATAGTAGGCTATTAATATCATTTCTGGAATATAGTTAAAAGAATTATTGATATTCAAATATAGTAATACAATATATTTGATCTAATATAGATTTACATTAAAATGCAATATTGTATCAATATAATATAGCTTTTGGGCTACACATAAATAAATACATATATCATTTTTGTATGGATGTATCGAGATCATACCTACCATATCTACATATCCATACCTAGAATAGCTTAAACCACACACACTAAGCTTACACTTCCAAGCTTAAAAGCGTTAAACACTCATAGTTGAGTGACATTTTCTAGGCTTAATATGTTGCTTAATAAGGATACACTTCTAGACTTAAAAGTGTTAAACACTCAAAATAGACTAACATTCTCTAAACTTAATATGTTGTTTAACATGTAATTTAAGACTGATCCCATACCTAATTCTGATTCTAATTCAGTAATCTAGACTAAAAAAACATAAGTACTGGTAAATTCCCAAGATAGTTGAAAAATCCATGCAATGTACAAGAAGATAGTGATGTTTTCAAGGCGTGTACTATTCATAAGGTACTCTACATTGAGAGATACATTAGTTGTAATTTTATTTACTGATTATGCGTACTGTCAGTAGTTCCAAGCAATTGCTCTGCATTACATGAGATATGGTATGTGGGAATAGTGCATGACAAGATTTGAGCAATCAGACGTTCCAAGTTTATTGTTTGTTTTGTGATTGCCAAGCCATGGCGAAACACTGAGTTATTTCAAATTTGCAATGGCTCCCATAAGATGCTATAGAAAACACCAATAACTATGTATCAAAAAGAACAATGGTCACCATCTATATGTCTGCTATTTAGAAAAGTTCCATCCGAACAAAAAAAAACTAAAATGAAGAAATCCACAATGAAGAACCAGAGAGAAATCTGACTTCAGATTTATTTTGAAGTCACTGCCTCAAATTATGGCAACATTAAAAATAGAGTCTTCAAGCTTCTGTAATCCATGTTATTTGTGAAACAAGTTTGGGAAAGGAATCGCCTAAAAAGACTTTATCTTTATTCGACACCAATCTTTGAGGCCTATCATTGGGATGACTGATTCAGATTACTAATCAAATAACTCTATTTACAAATAGAGATAGGGCCGGGATTCCTTACAAATCCATGTTGAAAACATGGAATACAACAGGATTGTCTCTAATGGATTTTATTTTATACAATATCTTCCTAGAGCTTGTTTTATAAACATTAGAATTATGATAGGTACCTTAGGCCTTCCACACACCTCCACATATGATTCAAGATTAAACACTAAATTGTAAAACTCAACTTACCAACTGAAAAATATCATACCATAGCATTTATGCAACTTTTAGATACGGATTCAAACTTACCTAGATCAACGGAAGAAAAATAATTTAGCTCTGAGATTTAAAAGAAGATTTAATTGGACTTATTATACTATTAAGAGCAAGCACTTGTCAATGGTTTATGCTAGCTATAATTAATGGTGTGAACTATAGGGTCAATGGTTTATGCTAGCTATAATTAATGGTGTGAACTATAGGGCTATCGCTGGCTAAATTTCAGTCATTTTCATATACATTAAGTTTTGATTTCTAAACGTAAAAGTGTTAAACATTCAGAATTGACTGACATTTTCTAAATTTAATATGTTGCTTAATGTGAAATTTAAGACTGACCCAATACAAACCATCTTTGTTATTACCTTCCTTTATACTGAATAAAAATAATATTGCTAGTGACTTTCAGATTGTACTTTTTATAGACATTTTTTTTGTTACTTGTGTGTGTGACTCACCAGCCTTGTGAACAATTAGCAAGACAGAAGGGACACTCTACAGGTTTTGATCCATTTGCTTCAGGCTGATTTTTACAATAGTATCTGAATATGACCTAGAGGCATTTCACTGTATCAATTTTTTTTGAAACAGATTTAATATACAAATAAAAGATGAAAGCTAGCATAGCATAGGATTGTGATTTAACTATGGAGATTAACGAATAATGTTGCACTGCCATGATTGAAGAAATAAAGTTTAGAACAAAACTGAAGTCAAATACCATAATGGTCAGTACATTTATCCAGTTGATTAATGAAATCTTCCATTATGGAAAAAAGAAGAAGATAATGGACAGAAGGAGGAGGCTGAATAGAGAGGGATGATGTATGAACACGCATGAACTTCCTACAGGAGAGTCTGTAAAATAGAAAACATTGTGCAAGAAGAAATGAAATGACTGCATTTTTTAATAAATCCCTACAACAAAAAATGACAGATTGTATACTTTAGAAAATGAATACAGCAGCACAAGTTAAGTCTATTCTAGAGAGTATAAAAGTAGTTCACCGAATTTAGGAGTCTAAAAGCATTGCATAAACCAAAAAAGTTTTTCGAAAATGCTCCAAATGCTGGGTAAAGCAACCCAGAGGAATCAATTACAGAATGAGACACCCAGAGGAAAATGCTCCAAAAACTGCTTGTGAGATATAATGTAGTTTAAACAACACAATGAGCTATGGAAAATCTTCTACTATAGGGTTGTTTTTTAATCCAATATTATGAAACCTAAGTACAAAGAAAGCAAAATATGTGTAATGTCATATAGTTGAAGCATGTGTAACCTTTTTTGTACAACCAAAAATATTTGAAAAACTACATGGAATTTATCAAGGCGTGAGACTACATTCCAAGGCTTTCCCCCACTCAAGATCCTTTTCAATAGTATTTGCTAATTTAATAGAATATAAGAATAATGACATTTCAAATATTCTAAGAATAATGACATTTCAAACTTCTAGTATTTTCTACTTGCATTTTCTTGCAAACTAAAGAAAATTATAATTTATTTTCTAAAGTAATTATACAATTAAAATAAATTATCTAGTTAATTAAAAATAAACAAGCAAATTATGTCTAAACTTGTATATATGTATGTATGTATGTATATATATGTAAACAAATTAATATTGTTTAGTGTGTATTCCATCGTGACTCTATGTTTCCTAACTATTAGGGAAACTCTTTCTCAATGATGTTCTCCCTTGTGATAATGTCGAGCTGTCTAATGTACTCATGGAAATCAATAATTGAAAATAACATTTAAATTTCTAATCACAACAAAATTTTAATTTTTTAATTTAACAATATTTTAGTTCATGCAAAAATGGGACATGACAAAATTAGAAGAAGAAAAAGGAAAAAACAAAAATAGAAAAGTCATAATTCATAAAAAAAGGTACCATAAACTTCACAAGAGCTAAGGGAGGAAAAACATGCGGAGTTCATGGATGTTAACATGCTCAAATAGTCACTTTACACTAAGTGATATTATAAAAAATGATGTATTGTAAATTTATTCAATGTTATATTGTGACCTCCTCAAACACATTCAACAAAATCATTAAGAGTTTCTTGGATAAATTAGCCACAACTATCAAAAAGAGAATGTAATAAGCAATTGAAAAAGAAGAAAATATTAAGCAAAAAAGAAGAAAATATTATAAAGGAATCTCTGGTAGCAATGAACACAAAGTTATTAAAAGAATGTACATAGAAACGTTAACACAAGCTATGGAACTTCATTCTAAACAATGTGGATGCACTCTTAGCTCAAATTAACGAAGTGAAGGAGAGGATTAGGTAATAAACTCTATAATTAATAAAGAGCGCATACCAAGATCTCTTGGAAGAAGATAAGAAAGAATAAGAAGAGAAGGAGAATGTAGAAGATATCCCATAGGAGTAGGTCTTAGAGGGACAAATAGAGGGATAAGAACAACTCGAACGAGAAGAAACACAATATATAGCTTCTCAACATTTGGTGGCTTCTAATTTTGGTTCATTAAAAGGTAATGCCACACATCAAATAAAGTTAAAACAAGAAAATACAACCTAGAACATGTCACCACTACCAATTCAATTATCACAATTTGGATCATAAGTAGATCTTTCTTATATCTCTCCCTTTTTAAAAATATCAATGTATATGTTGCAATTTACATTATATGAGATGATATTCTAAAGCAACATATAGAAATAATGAGAATATGGAAAAATCTACTTTCTAAGATACTTCAACTCTAGGCTACAATTATAATAGAATATGAATATATTGCTAAAATAAATGCAAAATTAGGAAGAGATAATTAACATACAATTATATGGATATCATTTGAAAGTTTGAATAAAATGTATTTGTCGTGTCCCCTTTGTAAAAATAGCACTTGCTATTTATAATAAGTTTAACTATCCAAAAATAGTAGATCAAGACCTATGGATATATTGACAGATAATGTCCTTGTGGTGATTTGGTTAAATCAAAATTAATATCTAATCAAAAAAGGATATTTTAAATACATGAATGACCAAATCTTGGTATGGGTTATGGAGTAGCACATCTTGGCAATTATTTGACCTTTTAGTGGCCCAACGAGAAGTTGTAGAAATGGCCCTTTTGATGGGATAAGGTATGATGGACACTTGGAAAAGAAGTTACAAATCTTGAAATCTAATATTATCCCTCTTTTGGTGTGGGGAGTTTGGCTCCCAAGAGTTGAATTTGAATGTGGTTTGGATTTAAGTATGGCTTTGGCTTCATTACATGCATTCACTTTACTTTTTGGTGATAAACTTTTGTTGTTCTTCAAAAGTTGATAAACTTATGGAGGAGGAGGCTTGATAACAAGAGTTTGAGGGTTTCTAGGTGAGTTAAGGACGGGTTCCAAGGGCCATCAAGATGTAGTCTCACTCAAAGTTTTCCATTGTTCATAATGGTTCTAAATTTTTTCATATTATCTACAACAATATGTAAGAGTTCGCTAATACTTTTGAGGTGATAGTTGTGGGTTTGTGTTTCCAATTTTCTGTAGCATTTGATAATAAAATTGTGGTTTTTCATTACTATTATTTCATATTTTAGACTCATATTTTCTCATTTGGGTAAAAATTTTGTATGTTGGGTGAAGTTTCATGTGATAGTGTTGTTAGGCAATGCCTACTATAACCATATTTTAACTTTCAGATTAGAATAGTTGTTGTATAAGCTATTTATTGTGTACTCAATTTATGACAATAAATAGAGACTCTCTTCTTGCTTCAAATATGAATGTTCAATTATATGTCAAGTTTGGTGTGCATTTTTCACTTTATGGTGTATTTCAAACATTTTCCTTAACTAGTAAAGATTTAACTCAAGTAATTCAAAAAGATATCAAACTTGGTTTAAATTATACTCTATACATTTTATTCTTAGGATGGATAAGATCAACAATAAAGATCCCAAAATCTCACATGAAGAATTTGTTCTTGAGAGCCAAAATTTTTAAGCCGCATCCAACTATAATGAATATGAAATATTTAGATGACTCAATTAAGGTAAATATAAAAACCACCTGTACTTAGTAGATCTATGGCTAGTGAGAAAGATTGAGAACTCGAATCAAACAATTAAGAAAACTCATCAACCTAATATTTCCACATATGATTGGTATGCTTAACATAAGCTAAGAAAATATCCAAATCAATTTAAATACCAATAATGATAAGGGATGGAGAGAAAACCCTCATCCAAACCAATTTGATAGAAAAATGCCCAAATCTACTAGGAAACTACTTACCAATAATTAAAAGATATATAAGAATATTTAATAAAAAAGGGCTATAAAGCTACTCAATTTTATACTTTTTTATATTTTGGAGCTCAAGACAAAACTAGAATATTTTGAAAAGAATACATTAATTGAAAGATAGGTATGGTGTTAGTAGGACAAAACCACACTCCATCAATTACTTGTAGAAAACTTAAAAGGGTATTTTATTTGAAAATATGCTAGAAGATAGTTGTAAATAGATATAAAAGGAAAAATAGGTAAAGCATAAAATAAATTATATGTGGTAAATCCAACCAAATTGAAGCAATAATTAAGTGATATGAGAAAGGGCCAAGGGAAAATATAAGGATTGGAAACTAATATTAGAATAAGTGCACTAAATGGTATGTGAATAGAGGGAGAGATTTGAAGCAACCATTAAGTGATATTAGAAAGTGCTAAAGGCAAATATGAGGATTAGGAGATAATATAGAACAAGGGCGGGGTCCCATGGGGACTTTAGCTTCTATTTTCATGGAGCAAGAGGTCCTACAAAACAAAACAATATTATGTTATGACATTGTTGTAATCTTTTCCTGAAAAACAACAACCCTTACATTTTAAGACTGTATATTTCTAGTGGTGAAATTGGAGTAAAGATGAAAATTGCCTCACCAACTTAGAAATTTTATTTGTCACTTGCCAAACATCTAAGTTTAGATTGTTGTTGAAAATTAATTTTATAGGGAAAATGTGTTTTTTATTTGTTTTTATCTTTAGAAGATGAAGCTACTATATATTCATGAGACTACCTGCTTCATTAAATTTTGAAGCTTAAACTTTTAATTTGTACCAGGCACTATAAAATTCATGAAACCAACAACTTTAAAATATTCTTAAACTAGCACTTACACCTATAAGAGGTTCAAGTAGCTTTAAAATATTTCTAAACTAGCACTTGCACCTATAGGAGGTTCAAGGGATATGCTGATAGGATATAAAATATAATTTAGCATGCACGGTTTGTTAGCATGGAACATCCAACAAATTAAATTGTTAGGTTATTTAAGACTTTCCACCTAAAATTCTTTTATTTATCAAATTGAATTTCATCTAATTATGAATCAATGAGGTCACAAACAACAACCTCATCCCTATTAAATATTGAATAACAACAACACCACAACTAAACCATAACAACATGCCAAATGCTAACTTTAAATTAGTTTATGATTTGACTTCAAAAAAGTTATTTAATTTTTGAAGATTATTATTTTTTTTGATCGATAACCAGGTTAGATTTATATTGCTTAAAAGGAAAGTATACATGCTTAAAGCTGTTCAACAACATTCCACAAAATGGGGTCTCGCCCCTACCAAACCAAAAGAACACAAGACTGACACCACACCTACAAAGCCTACCATCCCATTCACAATCCTTACAACAAAGCCTCCCCACTTAAAACCCGACAACCTCCATGAGACCATCCTACTGGAACCAACCAAGGGCATCCTCCTTAGAGAAGTTGGGGGTGCCCTGACTAGGACCTGCCTCGGGTATCTCCATCCCACCACCTATCGAGGTTCCCGGCCTACCACCTTGAAGCACACTGCAATCCACCACCTTCGCACTCTTCCGCAAAATTTGGTGATGCACCAGCGACCACCCATCTTTGTCTATTGGAGCCTACGACTTCACCGAGATTTGCTTGCCACGCATTTTCACTAGTCCTAATTCCCACACAAACTCCACGACATCCCTCCACCCATTTCTTGCATCCTCCATCTGAGCATCCATTGAATGAGAAACCGACCACACCACCAACGACTGCACTGCTCCTATTTCCACACAAAGACACCACCACCACCCTTGCACCATTCTCAGACCCTTGCCAATCTCTACACGAGATACCACCTCCGCTACACCACCCGACCATTTAGGTCTCAGCACAAGGGATGTCACCTGCAACACCTCATTTTTTGAACCTCGCATCATCAGGGCCAGCACCACAAACAAGGATGAAATATCTAGGTTTATTCGCGGGCGACAATCAGAGTCCAGGAATTCTTCCCCAAACATCAAGCGCACAACCCTCCAAAAAACTTCCTCATCCATCCTAAAAATGTTCAACAATTGATTTCTTGAAATTGAACCATGAAATGTAGGCATTTGGCCCTTTGTAGATAGTGAGAAGTTGGCTTCCATCCTTTCCGACACTCACATCCAAAACCTACACTCACGAAAGCCAAAGCCGTCCACTGCGAAATGCCAAAACAAAAAGAGATGAGGCCCTAAAATAACCATAGCCACTCCAAGAAATAACTATTTCACACGCGTCACCTCAAACCTTGCATCATCAGCTGAACAGACCTCCATTCGCTACATCATCACACCTACGCCGCCAATTACAACTTGCAACCAGATCAAAGATTATGATCCATGTGATTCATCCCTTCCCCTCCATCATGTGTATCAAAACCAAATCACACAAAACTTGCCACCACGTCTCAAATTCTCCTTTCACTTCCTAAGCACCATCATCCAAACTCTAGGGGACACACATCCCTTAGGTCCTCAAATAAATTAAAATGGTCAACCAAAGAACCATTTGCGCCAACATTCGAAAGCTTATCAGCCTCAGCATTCGCTTCCCTAAGAACATGTGATACCTTAAAATCCTCAAACCCACTCAGAAGGTTATTCATCCTTCTAATATGTCTAACCAGGTGCCAAGCCTCCATTCGTCCCTTAGCAATAGCATTCACCACTATCTAGGAATCCCCCTCAAGATGGAGTTTTTTCACCTCCAATTTCTTAGCCGAAAGAATGGCTTCAATTGTCGCCTGACACTCAACTTCATTATTTGTATCATCCACTAGTCTCTTAGCTCCAAGAGCAAGAATACTTCCACTCTCATCACGGGGTATGACCCCTACCCCAGAGATCCTGGGATTCCCCCTTGAAGCCCTGTCAAAGTCGATCTTGGTCCAGTCCTTATCTGGCAGAACCCACTCCTGACTTTTATCGCCCTTTCTAGGAGGATTAGCCCTCAAAAGCCCATTAGTAGGCCTGAATTTAATCAAAGGCCATCTCACCAGGATACCAACATCAAATTGAGTGAAAGGGGTCTTTGCCATGTTAACATGGGAAGCAGCATTAGAGACTAATTCCAAAATTGCCCTCTCCAACCTGATTAGAAAGCGTTCCATTGGTTTTGATTTATCCTCGAAAAGTATTCAGTTCCGTTCTTTCCAGACTTCCCATATCACAGTTGAAGGCATTACCTTCCAAATTGCAGTAAAGGTTGAAGACTTATTCAAAGTTGGCCATGAGTCCAACCAATCACGCAATTTCCCTACCAGTGGCCCCTTCCAACTCAGCCTCTGCAACCCAAAACACCAAGCTTCCTAGGCAAAATCGCATTTCAGCAGAAGACGATCCACATCTTCCTCCTTCCTCTTCCAAAGTACGCAATGGAAGGGGCCCACAAACCCCATTATTTTGAGTCTATCTCTAGTCATAATCTAATTGCTGCCCACCAACCAAGAGAAAGCACCTGCTTTCGAGAGACAAGCGTTGTTCCAACAAACCTTAGCTTCCCAATCCACCTTCTTGTCTTCTGCCTCCAACAAGGCGTACCCCAGCTTAACATAATAAATACCACTCTTCGTACCACACCATATTATTTCATCTTCCTCCCTAGAACTCATCACCTCTCTGCTAGCTAGGATATTCCTCATCAACCTTTGATCAACCTCCTCCAAGTCATTTGTTGTCCCAGTTCAAGAGAGTCTTGGACCATAAAATCACTCACTTTGTTTCCCCAATGTTGGATGGTCTTTTGGAGAATCTGCTAGGGAGCCCTAATATCCAGAGATGGGCAACCGTCCCAATATTCCTGCTTAAAACCCGCCTTACGGCCATCTTCGATCTACCAAGTTAGATGATTAGTAATCAGGCTCCTACAATTCACCAAAAAATTCCAAAGAGTTAATCCTCTCAGGGAATTTTCAACCGTGAGAATCCTCTCCCTATCTCCATTATCCAAATACTTAGCTTGAAGAATGCGAACCCATCTCTGCTCTGACTTACTATACATCTGCCACACCAACTTCACCCCCATAGCTTCATTAATTAACTTCCAGTCGCGGAGCCCCACACCTCCTCCCCCTTTGGGTTTACACACTCTATCCCAAGCCATTAAAGGAATTTTATCCTGATCTTGTTTACCGTTCGACATAAATTTCCTCATTTTCTGTTGAATATTCTTAATAATCATTCTTGGAAGTTTAAAACAAGCCATCGAGAAGATCGACATTGCTGAAATAACTTATTTCAACATTAAAATCTGACCAACCAACGTGAGCCATTTACTTTTCCGGCCCTCCATTTTTTCTTTGCAACCATCAAGAATCCCTTTCCAAATCTCTGACCTATTCGCTCCAACAAAGAGTAGCATACCAAGGAATTTCCCATGGAGCTATCCAATTCTGATTCAAAAGAGTCTGGCTATGGCCCTCTGAGAGCCAACTTTTGTGTGAAAGAAAAATATCTCTGATTTTTGCCAATTTATCTCTTGTACAGTGGCCCAGCTAAAATTATCAAGTACCTTTTTCATCACCAATGCTTCTTGCATGGAGGCCACTCCAAAAAGATAAGTATCATCGGCAAACTGAGAATGAGTTGTATATTCCACTCCTCGAGCAATCTCGATACATTTCCACAACCCCTAAGATCGCTTACAAGCTATCGATCGACCAAGAACTTCCGCCAATAAAATGAAAAGGAAAGGGGATATGGGATCCCCCTAACGAATACCCCGTGAGGTAGGAAAGAAACCTTGGGGGCTGCCATTAACTAAAACCGAAGCATTGAACTGCATTACCATACTAGAAATCCACTTAATCCAACACTTACAGAATCCAAACTTGGCAAGCACAACCAAAAGAAAAGACCTGTCAACTCTGTCGTAGGCTTTTCGAATGTCAAGCTTTAGCATCATTCTTCTCTGTCTGCTCTTCATGGCCGCGTGAATCGCCTCATGAACCATAATAATCCCATCAACAATATTCCTCCCAAGAGTGAAACCACTCTATTCACAAGAAATCAGTTTGTTCAAAATTAGTTTAAGCTTGTTGGCAGCAACTTTTGAAATGATTTTATAAATAGTGTTACACAGCGAGATCGAGCAGAATTCCTCGAAGCCCATTGGTTTATCTTTCTTTGGGATAAGTGCCACTAGAGTAGAGTTGAATTCTTTCAGAATAAAACCCCTAGTCCTTGACTCTTCAACCACCACCAACAACTTGCCACCAAGAAAATCCCAAAAGAACTGGTAGAAGAAAGCCTGAAAACCGTCTAAGCCTGGCGCTTTCTCCCCTCCCAAGCTGAAAACAACTTCTTTAAATTCCTTCAGAGAGATAGGCTCCTCAAGCATCGAATTATCCTCCCTGGAGACTAAAAGAGGGATCACCTCCAAAAACTCTGCTTTCAAACTTTTTGGACCTACCCTGCTCTTATTCCATAAATTTCCAAAAAAAACCACTGCCTCCTGGCTAATCTGGGTGGAATCCTCCGTTACGCTACCATCCATGAGTCACAGGGATATAATTATATTAAGGCTTCTCTTAACCTGAACCGAACTATGGAAAAATTTGGTGTTTCTATCTCCAGCTCTAAGCCAATTCTCTCCCAATTTTTGCCTCCAAAAAATCTCTTTCCTATGCAGAACTTTCCCATATCTACTGAGCAGGGCTTTCTCCGTGATATATAATCCACCTCGTCCATACCCTCTGCCATGACTTTCAAGTTCAGAGCTCCTAACTCACCTTCAATCTTTCATTTTTCATCAAAGATATTTCCAAAAACATCCCTATTCCAGCTTTTGAGTTTCTGTTTAACATAACTTAGCTTTTTAAAGAACTGGTAGGCCAAGAAGTCATCAACCACAGGGGCCTCCTTCCACCAACAAACCACCTGATCTCTAAAGCCCTGTTCCCTTAGCCACATCATTTTCACCTTAAAGGGACATCTGAGCGGAACTCTATCCTTCTGCACAACCAGTGAGACCGGGACGTGGTTCGAACTTGAAATAGCCAAAATTTTCACTTCAAAAATAAGGGGAGCCTGTAAAGTTCTGATGCCAATAGTGAACAAGATGAGAGGGGGCGGAGGGTGAATCATACAAACTTAATCTTCAATAAAATCAACAGATTCAACCTCGGTAACTTATACTTCAACTATATAACCAAAGCTGCAAAACATGCTAACTCATAAACATATAATCATCACAACACATATAACACCAGATTTAACATGGAAACCCAAATAGGGAAAAACCACTGTGGGATTTCGGACCCAGTAAGAAATATACTCTTCTAGAGTATGCTCGGTTAAAAGCAAATCCTGTTAAAGATTACAAACACATTGCTAGATGTGACCTGGTTAAGGGATTTCCCTCAGATCTGTTAGGATCTTCACTTTGTTAGAAGTGACCTTGTTAAAGGATTTCAAACACTCAATTAGAATGTTACCTTGCTAAAGGATTTACAAATAAGACTGTTAGGTCCACTCGGTTAAGAGATTTTCTGTCACTTTACAAAATAACAGTAATAAAAATATATCTGGAACTTCACATCTGAAATGCTAAAGCAGATTCTTATTTGCTCAAAACAATCCAGTCATAGGACTTATCTTGTCCCTCTGCTGGGCTCCCTACTCTGTTATTCAAACAGGTCTTCGTGCTCGGTAATCACTATGTAGCAGCCCTGTGCTTACATTTGTCCACATCCATTGTTTATCAACAATTCCTTATTTATAGACAATTCGCTAACCGTTGAATCTCCTTGATCACATTTCCCATGATCAATCTTAGCCATTAGATCTTCAAACTTGACTAGGTTCAATGTATCCTTCGATCTGAAAAACGTTTTACTTCGCCTAGGAACTTGCATTCCATCCTCGGAACTTGTGCTAGGTTAAGTGGTTCAATTTGTGCTGTAGATCTAGCTCCTGAATTTTCAAAGCCGTAGATCCTTAACAAATTTCTTGCATGACATATCAATCATTTAATCATCACCAGCTCATCAGCTTCCTTTATTAAATAACGGCTTTATTCATTCAATGCTGGCTGGCATAAATCAGTTGTTATTTGGTAAATACTAAACTTCACTCAGTAGACATTCTGCTTTCATTAACCGATATCGATAACCTTAGGGTTTACCGACTAGGTTCCTTCCTCGATGACAAAGTATAGTATTAAACTTACAATCAACAACAGATGTAGGATATCAAAACAATCTAAACATCATGATCTCATCATTGTCTAACTCAGTAATAGTTGCCCATTGAATAACTTATTTCTCCCCTTATTTTCACATTCTTTCTGTGTCACTTACCAACATCTTAATTCTCTTCAAAACAAACTTCTCAAGATATGGCAACATCATACTGAATCAGAATATCAATTTCTTGACATCAATGACAAAATAATGTTATCAAGACAGTTATCATCCTTCTTCAGTTATATCAATAATCTTCAACAACCTTCTCCATCTACCAATATCTAGAACTTGAGACTGCTTCCACTTTCACTAATTAGGGGTTCCATAAGATACCCAAACCATTTGAAGCCCCCTATGAATCCACAAAAATACTTGACCACCTCTGTCTAACACCAAGAACTCTAGCCGCTTCTTCACTACCTAACTTTGTTTCCTGAATGCAAATAACTTCTGGCTTCACCTGATCTAAACCTCTTTTGATCAATCATCGCTTGTTAGGGGCATTGCAGCCCCTGACATTCCAAGTAAGGAACTTCATTGTTGCCCAGGAGAGAACATGTCTCTCCCGGATTGAAGAAGTCTGGTCTATCCCTTCATGTTGCCTGCTTCCTCTAGCAACTTTTGTCTGTTTTTCCTTCCCCTCATACTCCCTTTAGTCACCTTAATAAGATTTGCTTTAGACTTTTTTATGGTCCTTAAATCCGTCTCCCCTACCTCTACTGACAACCCCAAAGAATCATCACTCAAGCCTTCTTCATCTTTGGACTCCAACTCCACTGAGTTCATAAAATCCTCCTTAACCGGGGACATATGGATATCTTTGAACCTGCCTGCCTTTACCTCTTCAATCCCTGCACTAGAGTCATAACTCATGCTCACCGGTAGATTCCTTGTCATGCCAACAGCCGGTACCTCCATCCTAGGCCCAAATGGGGGAGGCGACGGGGGAGGAGAGGGAATCCCCACACCAACAGCTACAACATGAGGAATAAGCAATGGGTCTGACTCCAAGACAGAGCCAATCGCAGGATTGATACCTCCTCGAAGCACTTCTCCATTTGCTGAAGTCGCGTGGGTCTCCCCAACACATCCTGCCAGAAGTGAAAATCGATCCAAGGAAGTCTCCCCTACAAAACCTATCCTATTCGCATCATCCACACCAATAGTAGGAACAAAGGTCGTGGCTTGATCTACCAACTTAGATGCCATTGCATTTTTAGAAACCAAGGACACTTCAGATCCACCCCTTTCTGCGACACTATGACGAAACGTCACACCCGAACTTACTGCTGAGTCAAAGATAGGAACTGACTCTGAGAGTATGGTATCCAACACCACCTTTACACCAACCATTGATACTATCAATTGATCCTCTAGTGCTCTGTTTGCCTTGCCCTTACCTTTCTGACCTGCCTTGCAATCAGACTCCTCATGCCCCCATTCTTTACAGGACTTGCACTTCACCATGATCTCTTCAACTTCAATCTCTTACCTCCAAAAACCCTTAGGTGAGCGGATTTCAATGGCCTTGGGGACCCCAAGGTGTAGTTTCCAAATGATACAAATTCGAGCATACATACATGGGTCCAGTTTGTCAATGGCTTCATCAGATTTAATAAATCTCCCTAGCTTATCACCAATCGCCTTGAAGACTTCCTCCTTCCAATATTCATGCGGTAGGTTGTACAACCTAATCCAAACAGGGATCTCCTTGGTGGAGGCTTGCCGGGGATCAAAGTTGGGGATCCAATCTTTAATGTAGAACCCTATTCCCACATCATAAAAGGCCTGTTGTTCATTATTATGGTTTTTTCCACTTCTAACCCAACAATGATTAAGAAGAGCCCATTAGTTAAGGTTTTAATCTCAAAGTGGCTCCCCCATTCCTCATCAACCCATTTCCTGATCTTGGAAAAAGCAAGCCAATCACCTCCCCACTTCATGAAGAAAGCTCTAGCGCGCAAGACTTGAACCGATTCCTTCCAAGCCGTTGAATCAATACAGATGCTGATGGTTCTCTTATCTGCTATCGTCGATACCTCCACCGAAATGGGATTCTTTGAAGCTGCTAGTATTTTCTTCCACAACCGCTCCTTAGTCTATTTTTTGCTCCACTTAGGAAAATTCAAAATTCGAGAACGATCCCATTTGTTTTTGTCTTGCTCAAAAGAGAGTCTAGCCTTGCCAAAACTACCTCATCTCTCCTCCTGCGGTCTGAGACCTGCCACTGAAAATGGTTTGCATGCAGTGGAAGCTAGGGCCGATGATTTTCCAGGTGCTTGGAGCCATCCTCCCAAACTCATGAACGAAAACCGCCGCCGTCTGCAAACCCTAGTCTCCTCCTGTGCTCCATCTTAACCTCAAGATACTGGAATGTGAAGATTAATTTATTAGAGTAATGAAATTTATTAAAATTAATTATTAAAGGTATTTAATTTATGAAAGTTAATTTATTAAAGATAATTATCAAAGTTATTTAATTTATTGAAATTAATTTATTGAAGTTGATATTAAATTCTTGATGTTTAATTATTAATGTTAACACATAAATGTTAATTCATTGAGTTTATTTATTAACTTAATTAAATTATAAATGTTTAATTATTATATTTTATTAATATTCAATTATTAAAATTGTTATCCACACATGCGAATGTTTGGGTATTTCATATAAAGAGATAAATTATAAGAAAACTTATAGCATTGAAGGAAATAGATGTCCTATTTAAGAGATCTGATTCAATTGAAATAATTTGAAGTGGGTGTTAAGGTGTACATTAATCTGTGTTTGTTTATTTGGAGTACTACAATGAACATTTAAACATGTAAAATATTTAAATGATTTTTTTGAGTTCAAAAGACATGAATTAACCAAATCAACTAATATCTAAATATATTAAAATAAACCATTATAAATCACTTATTTCTTATTTTTTATTTAAATTAAAATAAATATTACAACATAATTTCCAATGATTTAATCACTTCTTCCATACTAAAGACAAACATTATTTAGACTATAATTAACATCGATATGAAGAAACTTGAGAATGGATTGATATGAAAGAAGAAAAGTGAGATGAAAATTCAATGATTACTTTTTAAAAACACGACAGAGTAATAAGAGCCAAATTTAACATGATAAAACATAAATATGCATTCAACTGATAGAACAATATCCACAAATGCAATGATTATTTATTACAAACTTAGTATTAAATTGAAAGAATAATCTGCAAAAATTCAACAAATACTTGTCAAACCAATTTGTACAAATTCCAACAAATATTTAGGAAAAAAGTTTTGAAATTTTATTGTTATAGGATAAAATATAAAAATATGAGTTGTATCTGAAAAGGGGATTCCAAAGTGACGCATTTTCTGCTCATTTTCTGCTTTGTAAGGGCTTTGTGAGCATGGAGTTAGGCGAGGGTCCCATGAGGGGCCTTAACCTCTATTTTTAAGGAAGAGGAGGCACTCTCATCAATGAAAAAAATTTGTGCTAGAGGCTTATTTGGATCTTTAAAAAAAATAGAAACCCCTACTTTTTAGACCTTCAAATTTGAACAGGTGAAAAAAAGGGTGGTGCTAGCTTAGGGATGTTATCGTACACTTGTCAAACATATAAGTTTAATTTCTATTAAAAAATAGTTTTGGAAGGAAATGCATTATTTTTACTTGTTTTTATTCTGCACATACAAATATATTATCTTCATGAGACTGCCAGCTTCCTTAAATTTGGGAGCTTAAATTTTTAAGACATCTCAGTAGCTCCAGCTCTATTTTTGAGGACCCCAGCCTTATTACTGTTTTCCTAAGAAAAATCATCAATGTATACCAACAAAACTTCTTTTCAGTAATTCCGGCTATCACAAAACTCTTGGACCGAGTAATTCCGGCTATCACAAAACTCTTGGACGGAAGATTATGCCTATTTTAGGCATGAGACAGGTTTGACATAAAATGTGAACAGGCAAGTCCACAATAAAACAAAGCCTATCAAGAACTCCAACTCTATTTTTTAGGAAGCTCCCAATCAAAAGACCCCAACCTAAGTGAATATAAAAAAATTGATATAATTTTTAAGTGTATAGATAATGATACAAATGTAAGGCTTAATTGGTTAATGTCTGGTAAAAACACTACTAAACAAAAAAAAAATTGTTAATACGCTAATAAATCATCTTGTCTAAGATACAGAAAAAATTACTTCAGTTTAAATAAAACGTTCGTACTATCAGGTGAATTTCCTCCATACAAGATCACTTGGTTGTATGATGCTATCCGTTTGTTACTTATCAACCCTCTTATCAACTCTTGGACGGAAGATTATGCCTATTTCAGGCATGAGACAGGTTTGACATAAAATGTGGACAGGCAAGTCCACAATAAAACAAAGCCTATCAAGAATTCCAACTCTATTTTTTAAGAAGCTCCCAATCATGAGACCCCAACCTAAGTGAATATAAAAAAATTGATATAATTTTTAAGTGTATAGATAATGATACAAATGTAAGGCTTAATTGGTTAATGTCTGGTAAAAACACAACTAAACAAAAAAAAAATAAAAATCATCTTGTCTAAGATACAGAAAAAATTACTTCAGTTTAAATAAAACGTTCGTACTATCCGGTGAATTTCCTCCATACAAGATCACTTGGTTGTATGATGCTATCCGTTTGTTAATTATCAACCCTCTTATCATCAGACGGTACACATTGAGTAGAAATCCAGAACAATCTAGATTCTGAACTAACATGGCCAAGAGGTTACAATTTACAACAATACGTCGCTGAATCGCCTCCTCACATGTATGCGAGATTGAGTCATTTGTATAACAGGAGGTGAACAATCGTGGTGTAAATATGCCATTGCATGTTTTTAAACTTGGCCTGCAATCCTGGTGCAGCTGTTGTTCGAGGCATCCCTTTGACATGAAGTGGAGCACTAGAGCGCTGAATCCTGGTGTTGAGCAACAGGAGAAGCACAAATGGAGAACTGGTAAAGAGAAGCAAAAACTTCGCACGAGGCCAAAGAAGATCACAGCGGACGATAGTAGAATATTATGGGGAAAAACAGTAACCAACGTGAATACAAGTTGTCAATATTGTTCAAGTTGCCATTAAAGATTAGAAAAAATGGCTTGATTTAGTAGAAAAAGTATTCCAAACAAGACTGGCTGTATTAACAACAAAACAAGCACATCGTAGGTTATTGAGATTTCCATATCATTTGTTTCCAAAAATTGTTATACTTACCCGATCCCAAAGTCTGTTTCTGCTGTTTTCTATGAATAAATCGCTCAGAAGTTGGGAGCTTGTCACGTAAGTCTAAGCGCATCCTAGCTTATAGTTAAAAAAAAATGGTGCAACATAAAACATTGTAGAAGATGGCATATCAAAACTAAAAGAATGAACCCAACAGAAAACTTGAGAAATCGGGAAATCGGGATGAAAGAAAACACCGATAAGAATAATCATATTCTTCTGAGACATCTAAACATGTAGAAAAGTTACCGCATCCATGTGGCAAATAGTAGTCAACAAACAGGGCCCATTTGTATATATAAAAGATACGCAGAAGTACATAGCCATCAGCACACTGAGGTCTGCAGGTACAACTGCCAGATTTTTGTAATCACAGCCAAGGTATATTTAAACTTCAAAAGAAATCAAGTATGGGACATAAATACAAGAGAAATCAGGATGAAAGAGAGCACCCATAAGAGTAATCATCTGAAGTATTTTTTGTATTTAGGCTGCTAGCCAATGAAATAATCCACAAATCATTAGATCATGAAATAAGCAAGAATAATTGCACTCAATTTTAAAAAAACAAAAACATTTTCACTGACGACTGAGGAGAAAATAATTTAGTCCCCTCGACAGATGAAGATATTTTACCGGCAAACCATTTCAAATCAGATTATATGAGCAAAGCAAAAAGAGTGCACAACCATGCCGCATCTAATCACAGGCAGCACCCAAAAATCTGTGTTGGGTTGCAATGTTCACCCCTAGACAGGACTTCTGTGGTGACCATCGACAATACAAATTGCAGAGAGAACAAAACCACTGGACCTCAGTCTTATCAAATGTAATATACATTGCTGTCTGAAATAATTTGTTAAAAGCTTAACCATGGCACCCAATTCATTAATAAGAAAGCTTGAATCTATAAAAATTAGAGATATCAGAGATTGTCTCATTGTAATACTAGGGCAGGGTAAGAACTCACCACCTTGATTATACAAATGTCATTGTAGCAAGATAGGCTTAGAGCTCTCCACTAGACTGTATCAATCACAAACCCCAACCCGCTCAGAGCTCTCCACTAGACTGTATCAATCACAAACCCCAACCCAACCTTAATCCACACGATGGGGGACTATTCCCTGCTAGACTATACAAATTCCAACCATAACCCAGCAAGATAGGACAATAAGTCGCTGTTGAATTAAGCTAGTTCTAACCCTAACCTAGCAGGGCCGAACAAAGCCAATCCCAACTCTTCACCAACAGAACAGGGCAAGGACTTTCACCACCAGGATAGTCGAGGATTTTCAAAGCCAACCCGAGTCTAATAGGATTTTTATAGACTACAACAAAATCTTCTTCCCACTAAATTTTAATCTAGTGCAGAAACCGAAATTTATAAAATATAAAAAAGGCAGCTTATTCTTCAAAATTATAAAACCCACAGTGAAAAGTTAACTGAACATAAATAATCGTTGAATCTCAGAAGAAGCCCAAATCAGGGTCCCACAAATATTGTAATTATACCCCCAAAAAAATAATAGTAAAAACACTAAAATATCACCATCTGCGTAGATCAATTACAAAGCTCCATTATGCAATTTTGCAATCTTATGCGAAATGGAAGCCACCAAAATCTACACCACCTAAGCCAGCAAAATTCGAGTTCTTTAGGTCGGCAAAAATCAGTCCTTGGTGTAGCAATCTCATCATGTTCCTTAGCTGCTGAGCGGGAGGGTATACAGTGTAGGTAGGGTTAGGGTTACCACCCCGAGTAACCAGAATTGGCAGTGAATCCACCCTGCTGAGGGTAAGGCTATTGCGGAGGATACTGCCCACCGGGTGTAAGGTATTGTGTATAGCCCGCATCAGGCATAGGCGTGTATGGTGGACAGGGGGGGTAAGGGTAACCAGCCTGCTGAGGACAGTGTGGTAATGTGTAAGGTGGGTAGGGAGGGTTGTAGAGTCTAAAATTGCCCCTGTTCTTAAAGCCAACTGTTAAACATAAATATTTATGTCAGAATAAACAATTCACAGTCAAACCATACAATTAGAAACATCCAAATTGAACCCAGAATTTACGCAGACCTTGTTTTATTATTTCAGCACATTAGAATTACAAAAAGGCTGGTTATTTAAATAGTTCACAGCCTTACAAATACTTACACCGAAGAAACTCTATTAACACAACTCTAAACTTAGACGGCAGTTCATCAAATACTGTGCATTACAAACTAAATGGATTGCTACAGTGGAACTAGAGTTAGCTATCCTAAGAAAGAGGATGCATATCCAGTTTTACTTGCATTGAAATGCATGCTAATTTCAAACAAACTTTAACACTAAAAATAGGAGATTATTTCATAACTAACAGTCTTAAATAAAGAACTGGAGATAGGCTTTTTTTTGTGTGCTGTGGTCTGTGATGGTGAATTACGGTGCATGGATGTTTTATATGGTGGATCCTAAGATTAGCAATGCCTGAGCTGCATGGAGCTGCATGCACGAACAACATCAGCTATCTTCATACTCCCCCTTGATGCTGAGAGGGCTCACAATCTTATCTCGTAGTGCTGAAAACTGAGCTTTTGCAACCGCTTTAGTGAATATATCCGCTAGCTGATCCTGGGTGTTGATGTGCTTCAATTTAACATCCTTCTTTTGCACCAAATCTCGTATGAAGTGATATTTCAAATCAAAATGTTTTGTTCTGCTGTGATGAACCGGATTCTTAGCTAACTTGATGGCACTCACATTGTCACGATAAATTATTGTAGGCTGAATTTGTTTTTCTCCAATTTCTTCCAAAACTTTTCTGAGCCAAAGGGCTTGTATACCTGTTGAGGTAATTGCAACATACTCTGCTTCTGTAGATGAGAGGGAAACAATACTTTGCTTTTTCGAGCTCCAGGTAATCAAACCAGAACCAAAAGAAAAACAATTTCCAGATGTAGATTTACGGTCATCCATACTACCTCCCCAATCTGAATCACTAAAGCCTACAAGATTGAACTTTTCAGAAGAGTAGTAATGAATACCAAAACTTGAATTCCCTTTCACATACCTCAAAATCCTCTTGGCTGCCTTCATATGTATTTCAGATGGATTTGTCATATACCTTGAAACAAGTGAAACTGAATAAGCAATATCTGGCCTCGTGTGGGTTAGAAACATCAAGCTCCCCACAATACTTCTGTAAGCTGTCTCATCAACTAAATCAGCACCATCATCTCTACATAACAAAACTCCATGAGCACTTGGAGTGGAGGCAGAGTTACAATCAGTCATATTAAATTTTTTCAGCATATCCTATGCATACTTTGTTTGACAAATGAAAATCTCATCCTTACTTTGATAAACCTCCATTCCTAAAAAATATTTCATTAGACCAAGATCTTTCTTCTCAAATTCTTTCATCATAGCAGCTTTGAATTCATTTTTCATCTTAGAACGACTACCCATATACAAAAGATCATCAACATACAAACTTATGATGAGAATATCAGTACCTTCTTGTTTGTAGTATAGGGTAGGATCACTCTTACTTCTCTGGAAGCCATTCTCCTGAAAGTATCCATCAATCTTGGCATACCACGCTCTTGGTGCTTGCTTGAGGCCATACAAAGCCTTCTTCAACTTGTAGACATAATTATCTTTTCCTTCCACTTCAAAACCTTGTGGCTGTTCCACATATACTTCCTCTTCTAAGTACCCATTCAAGAAGTCACTTTTCACGTCCATATGATGTATGCTCCACTTCTTCTGAGTTGCTAATGAAATCAGCATTCGTATGGTCTCTTGTCTTGCTACTGGTGCAAATGTCTCTTCATAGTCAATTCCATATTTCTGTGCGAAGCCTTTAGCAACTAATCTTGCCTTGTGTCTTTCAACACTCCCATCACTGTTAAATTTGGTCTTGTAGACCCATTTGGTGCCAATCCTTTTTTTGCCATGTGGAAGTTCTGTTAACTCTCAAGTGTCATTCTTGTGAATGGAATCCGTCTCTTCTTCCATGGCTTTCACCCAAACTTCATTAGTACATGCATCTTCAAAACATGATGGTTCAAAATCATCCTTGGCTAATAAAGCAAAATTCATTGTCTCACCTATTAGGTTTTCTTCATGTACTTGATTTTCACTCTTCTAGTAGATATCACTCAATCTCCTTACTTTCCTTGTAGAACTTGGAGAAGAAGCTGGACTTGAACTTGGTACTAAAGAACTTGATGAAGGATTGCTTGGTGGAGTTAAACCACTGGATATAGAAACATTAGTTGGCTGCTCATGATCAATATCAGCAATTATATCATCATTCAAAATAGATTTTGGCTTCTCAACATGGCCTTTTTTATGACCATAAACTCCCCCTTCATAAAAAATCACATCTCTTGAGACAATAAGCTTGTTAGTGAGGGGATTATACAATCTATAAGCCTTGCTTTTCTCACTATACCCAATAAAATTACATGACTCACTCTTTGCATCTAACTTCTGTCTATTCTGATCAGGTACATGCACATAAGCCAAACAACCAAAAACTTTGAAATGATTAACATTAGGCCTTTTACCATACCAAGCTTCATAAGGAGTCATCTTTTCTAATGCACTGGTGGGGCTACGGTTGAGGATGTACACCACTGTAGCAACTCCATCTCCCCAATAAGAATTGCTCAATCCCTTGGTTTGTAACATGCACCTTGCCATTTCAACCACAGTACGATTCTTCCTTTCAGATACTCCATTTTGTTGAGGTGTGTATGCAGTAGTAAGTTGCCTCTTGATGCCATTAAAATCACAATAACTTTGGAAAGCCTTTGAGCAAAACTCTCCTCTACGATCAGTCCTTAAACATTTGATCTTGCACCCTTTCTCATTTTCCACAAGGGCTTTAAACTTCTTGAATGTATCCAAGGCTTCATCTTTGGCCTTCAAAAAATATACCCAACAATTTCGTGAGTAATCATCAATAAAAGTGATGAAATATGATGACTTACCCAAACTTTTAGTCTGCATAGGACCACATATATCTAAATGAACAAGCTGAAGTGGGTGATGCGCCCTCCATGCATTGCCCTTTGGAAACTTTTCTCTTGCATGCTTTCCTTTAGCACAACCTTCACAAACCTCTTTGTGTTCCTCAACCTTGGGCAAACCAGAAACTAATGCATGTGAGGTTAGAAACTTCAAACTATGAAATTTTAAATGCCCATACCTAAGATGCCATAACCAACTTGAATCCTCATAAGCCATATTTGCCAAACTGTTGTTATGTTCACCAAACCTCAAAGGGAACATCCTATTTCTTGTCATAGGAACAACAGTGATCACCCTATTATCCTTATTCTTATCATAGATAGTACAAGTCTTATTCTCAAAGACTACTTTATAATTTTTCTCACATAGCTGCCCAACACTTAACAAATTGTGCTTCAATTGTGGAGTATAATAAATATCATGAATATTATTTATACCTTCTTTTGTTTGGACCTCCATAGCTCCTTTGGCAGCAACCTCCAATGATTTATCATCACCAAGCTGGATCTTGGATTTGAAACTTCCATCCTTTGTTGAGAACAACTTCTCATTCTCTGTCATGTGGTTAGAGCATCTAGAATCTAGGTACCAAACATCTTTACTAGTATTTTCACCCTTGGCATAGGATAAAAATAAGTGATCAGGAGGATTCTCACTACTTTCTTGAGCATAGTTAGCACTTTTACATTCTTTCAATCTGCATTCTCTTTCAAAGTGGCCATACCTGTTACAATGGTAACATTGAACATTTCTCTTATCAAATCTGCCTCTACCTCTTCCTCTGAAACCACTTCTTCCTCTTGAGCCACCTCTACCTCTACCTCTTGAATAATTTTGGCTTTGTCCTTTACCTTGGCCTTGATTGATTTTGGCACTACTGCTGCTTGCATCTTCATTTTTTGTGATTAGCAATTTTGAGGAAAACGCTTTCTCTACACCTTCAAAAGAATCTTTCAATCTTTCTTCATGAGACATCAGGGATCCGACCAGTTGATCAAACTATAGTTTTGTCAGATCTTTGCTTTCTTCTATGATTATTGCTACATGATTCCATCTGGGTGTTAAAGATCTCAACACCTTTTTTATCAAAACTTCATTGCTTACAATTTTTCCAAGTGTAGCCATTTTATTGACCACATCTTTGACTCTGACACAATAATCACTTATACTTTCAACTTCTTGCATCTTCAAATTCTCGAACTCTCGCTTCAATGTCTGAAGCTTGACCACTTTAACTTGATCACTACCCTAGTAAGCTTCTTGTAGAGTCTTCCAGGCATCTTTGGCAGTTGTTGCTCCTGATATTCTTGGAAATAAGCTCTTATCAAGAGCTATCTGAATGTGAAACAAAGCTTGAGCATTCTTTTTCCTTGCTTCCTTTCTTGCTGTTCTTTCATTGGCTGTAAGGGCATTCCAATCAGTTGGCTCTTCATAACCTTATTCAATAATCTCCCACAAATCTTTTCCAATAAAAAAGGTCAGCATCTTAATGCACCAATAATCATAATCATTCCCATCAAATTCTGGAATGGGCATATTGTTAAAATTCGACATGATTAACTTTGGCGAAATTCCAACAATAAAACTTTAACCCAAAACAATTTTACCTGCTCTGATACCACTTGTAAAGTCTAAAATTACCCTTGTTCTTAAAGCCAACTGTTAAACATAAATATTTATGTCAGAATAAACAATTCACAGCCAAACCATACAATTAGAAACATCCAAATTGAACCCAGAATTTACGCAGACCTTGTTTTATTATTTCAGCACATTAGAATTACAAAAAAGCTGGTTATTTAAAGAGTTCACAGCCTTACAAATACTTACACCGAAGAAACTCTATTAACACAACTTAAACGGCAGTTCATCAAATACTGTGCATTACAAACTAAATGGATTGCTATGGTGGAACTAGAGTTAGCTGTCCTAAGAAAGAGGATGCATATCCAATTTTACTTGCATTGAAATGCATTCTAATTTCAAACAAACTTCAACACTAAAAATAGGAGATTATTTGATAACTAACAAAAGAACTGGAGATAGCTTTTTTTTTGTGTGCTGTGGTCTGCGATGGTGAATTACGGTCCATGGATGTTTTATATGGTGGATCCTAAGAATAGCAATGCATGAGCTGCATGCACGAACAGCATCAGCTATCTTCAAGGGTAAGGGTAACCAGCCTGCTGAGGACAGTGTGGTAATGTGTATGGTGGTGTGTATGGTGGGTACGAAGGGTAACCAGAGGAGGGAGTGTACCCAGGGCCACCATGATGAGGGTAAAGTTGTTGCAGATGATATTGGGGATAGCCCACATGAGGATGAGGCGGCGGGGGGTCGATAGTGGGTGGCGTGAAAGCTGTAGAGGTGCTCACCTTGTTCCTTTCCTTACGCTGCGGGGTAGGGCTCCCTTTGGCATTTGATTTGGGCTCCGGCTTGGTCAAGGGCACTTTTTTCCTTTTCTTTCGTTGTGGGGTGGTGCTCCCTTCGGTATTTGACTCGAGCTCCGGCTTTATAACTTGGAATGTCATGTTGAGCTTCCCTGTGATCTTCCCAGAGGGATCGCGCACCCGGTAACTCCAGAAACCTACGCGTCCAGTGTTGAACTTACCAAGAAATTTAATTTGGATGGACACGTCGCCAACTTTCTTGCCGCCGATTGTCTTCTTCGATATGAGCTCCAATTTTAAGCGGAAATGGTCCTGCTCAAGCGCCTCCTCGTCCACAATGAAAGACATAAGCTTGTTCCAGTTAGGGTTTGTACCGTACTCTTTGGCCGCCGTTTTTTGCTTGGCGGGTCGCGAGCCGTCTTCAATCCACGCCACTGCATAAACCTTCGAATTTGGGAATATGTCCACATTGTCCACATTCTTTATATCACTGACGGATATCAAGGTTATTTGTATCTTCATTGTTGATAAAGAAGAGCAATCCTGTGACCCTACCATATATTTGTAGGAAGATATAAAAAATCTAAGAAAGCAGAATTTGCGCGCGAACACACAGAGAGAAAGAGCTTAAAATTTTAAGAGCAGCAACGCTTCTTTAGTAGGTTGGTGGAAAAGGGGAAATCTGAATCTCAAATCTTACAACTGTAGGAAATCGTAACAAATCTAAATTGAAAAATCTTGTCTCAAAACCTAAAACCATGATATTTGTAGATCTACTTTTCTTTTATTGCGAATAGATCCAATAGCAGTTGTAAGGAGACTGGTTTTAGTTCATTCATTTTCATATAATTGAATTTTTGTTTCAGTAGGGATTTATTATTTTTTTCCTGCAAATTCTGCCATAATTTTGAGATAGGTCACTTGCCACGGATGAAGTGAGTTTTTTGGGAATCTGCATCCTCTGCAACACTCCTCTTAACTGGACTTCCTTCATGCCTTCACTCTTTTTTATTAACTGCAGTTTACCGTCCTCTCGCCACTGCAGATTTTCTATTTAGCAGTCAAGATTTATTCAGTGCAGATTTTTCTGTTGCACCTTTGCATGGGAATACCTAGTTACCCTAAAAATAGTTCTATATTTTTATTTTCCAACCATTTCAACGCCAACTCAGAAATTTAAAAGGAATATATAGGGGAAAGGATCCAGTAGTTGTGCACCCTAACTTCGCGCTTCTCAAAATCGTACTTGGAAATTTTGAATCACTCCGAATTTTTTACAGCAGCTTACTTGGCAAGTCCCCTGCTTATAACTAAGGTTTCAGGGCCACATCATCAAATATGATGCCACATCAGCATGCTTTTTTCCAAGGTGTCCAAAACAACCCCCAAAAAAAGTGAGACCAATAGGCGTGCAAAAGAGACCCCAATAGTTGTGCAGCTGACATGGCATCACCTAATTGGTTACTTTTTACAATATTCGTACATTTCTTAACAACTATTGGTACATTTCCTAACATCTGTTGGTACATTTCCTAACAAAAATTGATATTTTTTGTTTCAAAGAATAGGTTTTATTTGTTCAATTTTTGGAACAAAAGGTATCAACAACCCTCACAACAATTGGTACATGCTCAACTACTGGGTCCTTTCCCCTATATATATATATTCTCATGAATTAAGATCGATATACAAATTTACAGATGGCACGCTAAAATTTGACAGATTTATTTATGTAATATATAAATGCTTGTTTTCTTTGGAATAAAATTTTATGTAACAGTATTTGTTTAATTTTATTTTATTTTAGGTGATTTTGAAATTTGTTTGAATGTTATTACTAGTATATATATTGTGATTAATATTAAACTAGCATATATATATATATAGAAATATATATAAAGAAAGCCAAGAGATATGGAGGCTTTCATTTATTATGATCAAATTTTAACTTAAAATAAAACTTTGTAAATAATAAATGAAAGCTTCGATATCTCTGGCTTTCTTTATATATATTTTTGTCTTTCTTTATAAATATTTCTATATATATATATGTTAGTAGCATCCGTAGGGGCAATTGGAAATAAATTGAATTATAAAATATTTAATAATTTATAAGTACAATATTTTTATTATATTAATCATTTAATTTTTGAATAACTTATAATTCAAATAATTTATATTAAATGAATTATTGAAATAATTGTAAAATTAGTAAGAGTTGTTATATGTTATTTAGTTTTATGATTATGTTTTTATTTCGTTGAGGTTTATCATTTCAATTTATGTGGTCAATATGGCTCAGTTTACATATCTATTAGGATTAAGAGTAAATTTGGTTCAAGGGCTAGGTATAAGGTTCAATTTGGTTTAGGGTTAGAACTTGGTTTAGAGTTTAGTTAGTTTTAAGTTTTTTGAATTTTCTTTCTAGTGTCAGGCTTAGGATTCAATAATGTATAGTTTGTACGTTTTGAAAATTCTTTAATTTAGGTTAGGGTTCAATTTGGTATAGTGTTCAAGTACGGTTGAATTTTTTTTTGGTGTAGGTTTAGATTTGATTTACTATTAGAATAATGATTTGATTTGATTTAGGGTTGGTGTTCAATTTGGTTTGGTTCTATTCAGTCGTGTCAAGGTTAAGAACGTGTGTTTTGGCTTACGATTATGGTTAATAATAAATTTAGTTTAATATTGAATTAAAGGTAATAGTTTAATTTGTTGTAGTGTGAGGGTTCAACTTGTTAAGGATTTAGGTTGAATTTGATCTATGGTTAGATCATTCAATTTTATATAGTGTTCATTAAGGAAATCGACTATTATTTGTGTGAATAATTAAATTATATGTAAGGATGTATAATGGATAATTTATATTATTTATATATCATTGTTAATCAAGTAGAAACTTTGTGTTGTAATTAAATTAATAACAATATAGTATTGCATGGTAGTTATTGCATAAACAAATAGAATGACAGAAAAAGAATCCAGATAACTACTTAATCCAATACAGTATGCAAATTAAATGTCGATCGCATGAAACAATGACTGTTTATGAAAAAGTATTACATGAATTTATTTCTAAATCTTTCAATCTACTTTCTTCATCTTTTCTCTTTGCAAGTTGTTTTCCCTTTTTCATTTTTTCATAGCGCTCATATGCGAACGGTGGCATTATATTCTCAATCCTTGCAAAGACTTTACACAAGATACAACTACAAATGTCATTCCTGTTCTTTCAGTTGGTCCTATATCAATTGTGGCTTTTGCAAGTGTCAAACCTTGCGACTTGTGTATTGTTAATGCCCAAGCCAGTCTCAATGGTATTTGAACTATAGAACCTCTTTGTCTTATACTGATGGGAACTGTTTGTGGATTGTGATCATCGAACGGAAATCCAAAGTAGTTATCAAACTTAACCATTACATATGTTGGTGGTTCTGGTGGCATACTTCCAGGTTTGTATACAATCTTTTGAATATAACCTAATGCTCCATTTACAAGACCCGCTTCAATCCATAGATTATAAGTTAGCATAACTCTTGCATTTTTGCTAATCAATAACTCCATATCGAGCTCGTCATGAGAACTTCCTTCGGTTGCATTAATAGTTCCAAGTTTTTTGGCAATGCTACGTGCAATAGGTTGTTTGAGAGAATATAATTTTTTCCTGTTATGATTCTGAACATTATCATTTGTGGAGAACAAATGAACATCATTGTCAAAGGCTTCATTGATTGTTGAACTCATATTACTACTTGTTCTTGACATGAGCAACTTCCAGTCATCAATTGTAGGTTGCACTTCTCTCAAGTTTGTCAACAATTGACGAAATTGAATCTGTTCAATGTCTTCTCCATCTTGTCTAAAATTTTTTTCTAAGGTAACCACAATTTTTAAGTCCTGCCATAGAATCTTTGCTTGTCTGCTGCTCTCATATGCCAGTTTGTCTTTGATGGGAGGCAGCTGACCCAGGTCTCCAACTAAAATGATTGAAATACCTGAAAATAATATAGAAACATAATTGTAAATGTTATATAATGAAAACATGGAAATTTAATACGTGGATATTACATTTTTTTACATTCTGAAATGCTTTTTATAATTCATGGCAATTACGAATATACCTGCAAACATTAGATCAGAATTTTGTGGGAATGCTTGATGAAGACAGGAATCGATGTTCTCAAGTAAATTCTCTCCAATGAAGCTCATTTCATCAATCAATATATACTTCACATGTGATAGTTCTTCTTGGAAAGTTGTTAGCCTTGTTCCTTCTAATTGAGCAAAATCTTTTATTGGAATTCTCAACTTGGAATGAATAGTCGATGCTCCTATGTTGAATGCTGCTACTCCAGTCGGTGCAAGCAGTAGAAGGGGAGATTGATTAAGCATTGCCACACTTTTAAGACTTTCACTAATCACACCAATTAGGTAAGACTTTCCTGTTCCTGTTGTTCCTTGAATTATCATATACAATGACATCCTATTTTCATTCATATGGTAATGTGACATAACTAGCATATATATAGAAATATATATAAAGAAAGCCGATAGATATCGAGGCTTTCATTTATTATTTAAAAAGTTTTATTTTAAATGAAAGCCTCGATATCTCTCAGCTTTTTTTATATATATTTCTATATATATATATATATGCTAGTAGCATCCGTAGGGGCAATTGGAAATAAATTGAATTATAAAATATTTAATAATTTATAAGTAAAATATTTTTATTATATTAATTATTTAATTTTTGAATAACTTATAATTCAAATAATTTATATTAAATGAATTTTTTGAAATAATAGTAAAATTAGTAAGAGTTGTTATATGTTATTTAGTTTTATGATTATGCTTTCATTTCGTTGAGGTTTATCATTTCAATTTATGTGGTCAATATGGCTCACTTTACATATCTATTAGGATTAAGAGAAAATTTGGTTCAAGGGCTAGGTGTAAGGTTCAATTTGGTTTAGAGTTTAGTTAGTTTTAAGTTTTTTGAATTTTCTTTCTAGTGTCAGGTTTAGGATTCAATAATGTATAGTCTGTAGGTTTTGAAAATTCTTTAATTTAGGTTAGGGTTCAATTTGGTATAGTGTTCAAGTACGTTTAGAGGTACGGTTGATTTTTTTTTGGTGTAGGGTTAGATTTGATTTACTATTGCAATAATGATTTGATTTGATTTAGGGTTGGTGTTCAATTTGGTTTGGTTCTATTCGGTCGTGTCAAGGTTAAGAACGTGTGTTTTGGCTTACGATTATGGTCAATAATAAATTTAGTTTAATATTGAATTAGGGTTGGGGTTATTACATTTTTGGTTAAGGGTAATAGTTTAATTTGTTGTAGTGTGAGGGTTCAACTTGTTAAGGATTTAGGTTGAATTTGATCTATGGTTAGATCATTCAATTTTATATATAGTGATCAATAAGGAAAGTGAATATTATTTGTGTGAATAATTAAATTATATGTAAAGATGTATAATGGACAATTTATATTAGGGTAAATGCACAAAGTTGGGTCCCAATCCCGCGAAAGTCCGTGGGTTGGAAAATGAGACCGCTAGAAATGGGTGCCCAAAATTGGGCACCCGTTTAGCTTCAGGTGCCTGAGTCATAAATAAATGGGTGCCCGAAGCTAAACAGACACCTGTTTCACTAAAAATCAGGTGCCCGATTTGAACAAAACAAGCGCTCATTTTTTAAATGTATTTATTTTATTCTTTTAAAACTATTTTCCATCATTTTCACTGTTTGGAAAATGGGTAGGCATTTATGAGGAGCATGGGTACCCATTTTTTGACCCCAGTTGACCCCCTAGACCATTTTTACCTCCTTCTAGGTATTTAGTTTTATTTTTTATATTCTATTTTATTTATTTTTATTGTTTTTCATTAAAAAAAATGTTAATGTATTGTTATTTTTAAATTTTTATGTTTTAAAGTTTGAAAATCATCTTTTATTTTATTTTATTTCATGTTTAAAATAGTTTTTAGTTTTCAAATATTGCAAGAAACATGAATAGTAAAAATCGTAGGAAAAAAACAAAAAACAAAAACGTAAACGAACAATAAACATTAGACACAAAAAACAGACAATAAACCCTGAACAGAAAAACGAACACTAAACCCTAAATAGAAAAAAACGAACACTAAACCCTAAATAGAAAAAAATGAACAAGTCCCAGGAGAAATTTGACTATCTTGGTTGATTACTTGGTCAATACAACATTGGATTAAGATTCAATAGTGGCAATATACCATGATTCCTTGCTTAAGAAAATATTTAGAGTAACATGTATGTTATCAACCACCTTAAGCATTCGTAATGGTGGCTATATTTAGTGTCAGAAATTTTAACGTTTTCATGTCCTAAGAAATTGAGTTGGACACCATGGATTAATGTTCCTTAACTATTATTGAGGTTTGATAAGGATTCTATTAAGGAGAATTATAAGTTTTAAATAAATGGTTTTAATTTCATTAGATTAAAGTGTTCATTTTGTAGAATGCTAATTTAATGGATTAACTTAATAAAGGTGGTGATATAAAATTTGAAGGAGTGTTATTGGTGCTTATGGTATTAAATGGTGCTTAGTGATCAATATTTTTCCTAGAAGTGTTGTATCAAATGGAACATATATTTAGTTTTTAATTGGAGCTTTTAGAGTTAAATTTAGTTTTTTTTGGTTATAGGAGAGTGTATTTTTCCATTGGATTGGATGATAAGTATAATAAACATAGAGAAAGGAAAGGATCAAAAACCCTATAATAATTTATTTTACAAAAGGTTTAACCAAATCTTTATTTACAAATCAAAATAAACTCTAGGATTCATGAAAGTTGCACTAGAAGAGACAAGTATGGAGGTAGGTAGCATCACAAAATTTTTTTATCTAAGAGGGGTTTATCTTCAACCTAATTATGTTCATTATTAATATAGGCTTATGAAAATGGATCTTAAGAATCCTTTTAATTATGGACATGAAAATTGTTAAGGGAGAATCAAGGTAGGGTTGTCTAAGAAATGTTTGTTGATTTCGAGTGAAAGGATTGGACTTAGTGACCTACTTGCCTCAAATGGAAAGCAAGAAAGTATAAATAGAAGGTGTACATCAAGAGTTTGAGGTATTGCAATCTTATTGTAGCAATATTAGTAAAGTGTTGGTTGGTTTGCAAAATGCACATGAAAATAGTAGAGTGTGTGTTGGAAGTGAATGTATTATATTATGTGAAAGTTTTAATTGAAATAGTAAAATAAGAACCAACAAGAAGGGAGAGTTGAGGGTGGTGTCTATATAGGGTAGATGATTTATGTATCTTTTTTCCATTTGTATCTTATAGGAAATTGTCCATATCTTTTCTTTTATAAAGAAACATGTTTTTTATTAATACGTATTTTACATATTTTGTTTACAACACATAGATATATAGCAATCTTGTGAGTCATGATCCTTAATTTATATGGTAAGATAAAATATCTTATTTTAATATATGACAAATTTTCTTGGATAGGTTTCATTATAAACCCCACTAAATTACTTAAAAATTTACACTTCTATATAAATTTATTTTGCCAAGTATATATTAAATTAAAAAATTGATTATATATTTATATGTGTATGTATCATTTTACATTTAGAATGAATTGATTCTAATTTTTTTATGATAATTGCTTGTATTTAAAATTACCAAATATTTATTCTAATTGATATAATTGATGTACATAATTAAAATATATTTTGAAAATTATTTAATATGTAAATAAAAGTTGATCTTAAGTAAATAAATTATTTAATATGATATAATAAATTTCCTCTTAAGTATCACCATCGAAGGGTATGTGATCTTCATCTACAAAGGTAATGAAACAATCTACAATAGGATCCTCTAGGAATGGAGAGATATGTGGGTCTCCATGGATCTCCTAAAGTCTATTCCAAAGTGTGTGGGGGAAATCAATATCCAATGCAATACACATAGAATCATGATCTTGATACTAGATCAAATCACTCCTACATGGTCAATGATGTTACACCAAGATTATATAATTTCTAGTGTTTCTAGTTTAGGTATGACTCCATACATAAAAGGAAAATGATTACACCACCTAAAACTTATCAAGATACCATTTTACAAAAGAATCATAGTTATCCCTTTCTAATTATTTAATATGTAAATAAAAGTTGATCTTAAGTAAATAAATTATTTAATATGATATAATAAACTTCCTCTTAAGTATCACCATCGAAGGGTATGTGATCTTCATCTACAAAGGGAATGAAACAATCTACAATAGGATCCTCTAGGAATGGAGAGATATGTGGGTCTCCATGGATCTCCTAAAGTCTATTCCAAGGTGCATGGGGGAAATCAATATCCAATTCAATACACATAGAATCACTATCTTGATACTAGATCAAATCACTCCTACATGGTCCATGATGTTACACCAAGATTATATAATTTCTAGTGTTTCTAGTTTAGGTATGACTCGATACATAAAAGGAAAATGATTACACCACCTAAAACTTATCAAGATACCATTTAATAAAAGAATCATAGTTATCCCTTTCTAAATTTACATAGCTTGATTTAAGTCAAGAGGACAATAAATCACACTAGTGGCAGATTTAATAAAAATAAGAATCAAATATAGATCAATACAGTTTTTTTTGTTTTAACTCCTCCAAGAGTAGAGAACCTACTATTTATTTAAGCTTCAACTTAGTGTAGTACTACTAGTTGTGATCACTAAATCATCCAATGATTCTAGAAAAGAACACAACAAAGTAGTACATGTATTGACAAGTTCATACATATAACTTAAATGACTTTAACTTATGATTATTTTTATGATTTTGATGGAACTTATCCTAATTCATCTTTAGATGTTAAAAAGTATTGTTTGAGTTGCATGGGCATTATGATGTTTTATTTTGTAGAATTTTTCTTATACTTTGACTTAAGTGGATAATATTTCTTAAATGATGCTTATTATTACCCACCTATTAATAATATTATAGATCTATGTGAGCTTCCTTTTTTTATATTTAAGTTGCTAAATTGTATTTAATTATAAGTTTTTTTGGAAGGTGAAATGTAAATTAAATAGTTTGTAATTGTAAATTTTCATGTTTGTAATTGTATTTGTAAATTTTCATGTTTGTAATTGTAATTGTAAATTTTCATGTTTGTATATATATGCAAATTATTTTCACATGATGGATGAGTTTGAGATAGATGAGCTATTAGGTCTAGTACCACCTCCACCTCCACCTCCACCTGATCAATTGAGATAGATAATTAGGACGAATATTGATGCTTTGATTAGAGATATTCATACTATTAGGCGTGAGCCTCATCCACCTCCTCAGTTGTTATGCCTTGTAGATAGTATGCAAGGCATTGTATAGTTTGTGCAGGCATTAGATACTAAGATAGATAGCTATCGTAGTTGGTGTGAGGGATTGCATACATTTTACGTTGATGGCCTCACATACAAACAAGTTAATCAATTAAAAATAAGAAAAATGGATTTGAAAAAAAAATTTGTGAACCCTAAGATGGGTGAAGAGATAGATCCGAAGAAGCCACAGATCTCTATTTGATGGTGTAGGTACCCGGGCATTGCTAGCCACTTTTGGGAGTGGTGACCATCCACCACACTCCAATCATGAGGTCTCGATGTATTTTTTGAAGAAATTATGGGCCGAATTTGAATTGGGCAAAAAACCCAATTACTTTGATATTAGATCATTTCAGGGGGTTGGGAGAGGCATGCCCCAGGATAGGCCAGGAGCAAAATTGAGCGACAGGGTTAGAAACTGTGTGCACGATGATCCATTGGTTCCTCTTCCATCACCAGTTGTTCCAACACCTGCCCATCATCAAGCAATGGATTCTGCTCTAGGTTCATTGAGTGCCCTGTCGGGCAATTTGGTACAGCAGTTGTGGGAGGTGAGGGCTGCCACCAGCTTAGCACATGTTTTCACGAGTTGTGGGGATGTATGTAGGGGTCCACAGAGTGAGGCTGCCCCTGGAGGAGATGGTGATTTTGATGATGTTGATGCTACCCATGGTGGTTATGATGATGTCGAGGAGGCTGCACATGCTGATGTTGTCTCTTCATATGTTGATCTCCTATGGGCAGATGATGATCAGCCTACAAAGGTACAAATTTATTTGTATAATTTACAGTGCAATATTAAATTCCTTATATATACACATATGAACCATAACATGAGTCTTTTTTTTCTGAACAGAGGATGGATCATACCACATCATTAAGGAACCGACAACATGTTACCTCAATACCTAGAGATGTTGGTACCCCATTTACGGTATGCACTTTCATCTAGATACATTGTATTGATATGTTCATTTAAAATAAACAATAATTTTTTTAATGTAATGATGTATATGATATGTTTTTTCAATTTTGTAGGGTGCTTCGTGTAGCACTAAGGTGGGTAGCTCTTCACGTGACTCGTGGACCACTGAGGCTCAGCCTCATATACCCTTAGTATGTTTTTCATCCATTAATTTGAAGTGTTTACATGCTTACTAATTTATGTACAACTTTGATTCATGTTCGTTATTTTTTGCAATTGTAGGCTTTTGGATTGTTTGATGGTGCATCACATGTACGCCTTCGACCATCAGTTACTTTTCCTGCATCATATGTATGCTTTTCTATGATAATCTTGTAGTCTATATATATATTTTATAATTTATGTATATATACAAGTTTGATTCATGTTTTATATATGTTGTTCAGGTCGATACCACTACCAGTATTGGTATGGCTATGGGATTGAGCCAGATGCAACCATTGACATTATCATTTGAGGTGATGATTAGAAAAATAATTTCTAATTTGTTTATACTACGTACCTGGCTTTTATAGGGATTATCAAAATTGATGTACAATGTTTTTTTTTGTAGGACTTGACTACGACCACTTTTCTTGTTCATGATAGTGGACCTCCATGTACCAGTGAGGGCATTGTAGAGCACGGTCGTATGGTAATTTATTTTAATTTTTTTAGTATTTAATTACTTTATAAGTGAATTATGCAAGTAACTTCTTCTCATGTAAAATCTTTTAATAATGTATAGGAGGGTGTAGACACTGATACTGCACATGAGGGTGGAGTCACTGATATTGCACAAGAGGGTGGAGACACTGATACTGCACAGACAAAGGATGGTGCATCTCAGGACCACATGCAACAGGATGATTCATCTTAGCCACCTTCATGTGGACTAAAGAGGACTACGGATGAGATGCATGCGAGTTCTTAGATTGTATATTTTAGATCATGTCATGTTATTGTATTGTGGACTTTTTATGATGACATTTGTTATGTTATCCTGAGACTTGTTATTATGTGTTTATATATAGGACTTGTTGCTATGTGATTATATATAGGACTTTTTATTATGTCATTTCCTTGCTATTATGATATCAGGTTGTGTTATGTGATTTGGTGCATTCTAGTGATTATATATGTGATATATTGTTTTGTTATTATGTTGTTTATGAAACCAAAATTGTATCAAATGTAGACAAATACAATGTTAAAGGGACAAAGAAAAACAATTATCTTGATTAAATATTTAAAAGAGTTCACACAAGTAACACAAACTTACATGCATATAAATTTGATATGAATATTATAAAAGGATTATTAATTACAAATGAATCTCATAGAGGAATCCAATAGATTGATGGAACTAAGGCTAACCAAATTATTAGGAAGATTTGAAGAACATTATTCAATGATTTGAAATAAGTAAAGGAAGCCCTACTATATGGAATAATTACATTGAAATAAGTAAAGGAAGCTACAAACATAGTATTGACTTTCCTCTTAAGTTGACCACACTACTTTACTAGTGTATTGATGGTTTATTAGTGCGGATAGTAGTTGTTTACTAGGGTAAGTGCACCAAGATGGTGAACAAAAAGGGGGGTATAAGAGGCCACTTTTTTTTTTTCTCTGAAAACAAGTAAACCTGAACTTCAAAGAGCTATTTGAAGGTCATGCACTCAAAACTAGGAGTTGAAAAAATAATAAGAATTTTAGTACTCTGAATCTAGTTTCTAAACTACTAATTTTTAAAAAAATTGGATAATATTAAGAGGGTCAAACCTTTCACGCACGAAAAACTGTTCTTGATTTTTTCAGAAAAATATAACATAGCTGTTTTCGTGTGCTGCACAAAATATATAGTTAGATTTAGTATTTTACAAAACCCTTTGGTAGGATGATAGGTAAGAGTGAGATCTACAAGTTGTATAATTTTTTGTAATTTTTCGTCAAGTATTTTATTTTTTATGATTTTTGGAAGTGACCGCATCTTGATAATTTGGTACCTATTTGTGCGCTGGGCATAACTTGCATCAAAATAATAAAAAAATGCAATTTTTTAAAAAAAGTGTATACAATCTAGTGTAGAACAATAATATATAATTTATTTTGAATTTGGTCAAGTATATCAAAAGTTATTAAAAAAATGGTATACATATGCCTGTGAGGATTTTCAAGGCATTGATAAAGAAAATTAAAGTTTACTATGCTAATGTTGTCCAAAAATTAAAAAAATTATATGGTCAGAAAACTAAGAAGATGTGTGAGATTATGGTGGTAATTTTAGAGATACCCACTTCATCATTTCTAAACCTGATGACGATGAAGTCAAGAAATCATGGTGGAGGATGAAAAAATGTGTAAAGGAACAAAAAAGGGGGGAAAATGGGCTTGCAAGCCTTAGGGTCATTTTCCAACCCTCTTACCAAGCCAAAACCCGCACAGGTTTTGAAGAACTAAAAGTACTATTCTCAGTTCTTCATAACCCGTACGGGTTATGAAGAACTAGAAATATTTTTTTTTGTTTCACAAAACCCATACGGGTTATGAAGAACTAAAAACATTTTTTTTTGGTTTTGCAAAACCCATACGGGTTATGAAGACATAATAATGTATGCTTGTAAAATTAGCATTTACTACACATGTTTTAGACATACCTAGATAATATGTGTTTATGTTTGTATATATGCATATCTATATTTATATAGATATATGTATATATGTTTGTATACATGCATGTACCTCTTCTTTTCTCCTCTCTCTCTCTCGTCTTACTTCCCCCATCATTGTCTTTGTCTATTTTGAGCCCTAATTATCTTCCTTGAGTTCTATCTCATCTCTCTCCCCCTCACACTTCTCTATTTTTTGATTATCTCACCCTTTTCTCCTTCTTGTTCTCTCTCTACCTCATCTCTCTCTCTCTCTCTCTCTCTCTCTCTCTCTCACACACACACACACACACACACACACACACACACATTATCCTATCCTATTCTCACCCTCTCCCCCTTCTCTCTCTTTCTCTCCCCCTCCCTCTCCCTCTCCCCCTCCCCCTCCCCCTCCCCCTTTCGTTATCTTAAATCTCTCTTTCTCTCCCTCTCTTTATCTTATTCTCCCCATCTCCGCCCTCCCTCTCCCTTCCTCTCTCCCTCTCCCCCTCTCCTTTTCCCAATCTCCCTCTCTCTCCCTCTCCCCCTCTCCTTTCCCCAATCTCCCTCTCTCCCTCCCCCTCTCCTTCTCTCCCTCTCTCCCTCTCCTTTTACCAATCTCCCTCTCTCTCCCTCTCTCTCCCCCTCTCCTTTTCCCAATCTCCCTCTCTCTCCCTCTCCCCCTCTCCTTTCCCCAATCTCCCTCTCTCCCTCCCCCTCTCCTTCTCTCCCTCTCCTTTTCCCAATCTCCCTCTCTCTCTCCCTCTCTCTCTCCCCCTCCCCCTCTCCTTCTCTCCTTCTCTCCCTCTCCCCCTCTCCTTTCCCAAATCTCTCCTTTTCCCAATGTCCCTCTCTCTCCCTCTCCCCCCCCTCTCCTTTTCCCAATCTCGCTCTCTCCCTCTCCCTCTCTCCCTCCCCCTCTCCTTCTCTCCCTCTCTCCCTCTCCCCCTCTCCCTCTCCCCCTCTCCTTTCCCCAATCTCCCTCTCTCCCTCCCCCTCTCCTTCTCTCCCTCTCTCCCTCTCCTTTTCCCAATCTCCCTCTCTCTCCCTCTCCATCTCCCTTACTCTCTCCCTCCCTCTCCCTCCCTCTCCCTCCCTCTCTTCATCTCCCCCTCTCCTTTTCCCAATCTCATTTTCTCTCCCTCTCCCCCTCCCCTTTCCCCAATCTCCTCCTCTCTCCCTCTCCCTCTCCCCCCCTCCTTTTCCCAATCTCGCTCTCTCCCTCTCCCTCTCTCCCTCCCCCTCCCCCTCTCTCCCTCTCCCCCTCTCCTTTCTCCAATCTCCCTCTCCCTCCCCCTGTCCTTCTCTCCCTCTCTCCCTCTCCCCCTGTCCTTTTCCCTCCCTCTCCCTTCCTCTCTCTCCCTCTCCCTATCTCCCTCTCCATGTCTCTCCCTCTCCCTCTCCCTTCCTTCCTCCCTCCCCCTCTCCTTCTCTCCCTCCCTCTCCCTCCCTCTCTTCATCTCCCCCTCTCCTTTTCCCAATCTCTCTTTCTCTCCCTCTCCCCCTCTCCTTTCCCCAATCTCCCTCTTTCTCTCTCCCTCCCCCTCTTCCCCTCTCCTTTTCCTAGTCTCTCTCTCTCCCTCTCCCTCTCTCCCTCTCCCCCTCTCCTTTCCCCAATCTCTCCTTTTCCCAATCTCCCTCTCTCTCCCTCTCCCTCCCCCTCTCCTTTTCCCAATCTCTCTCTCTCCCTCTCCCTCTCTCCCTCCCCCTCTCCTTCTCTCCCTCTTTCCCTCTCCCCTCTCCTTTTCCCAATCTCCCTCTCTCTCCCTCTCCCCCTCTCCTTTTCCCAATCTCCCCCTCTCTCCCTCTCCCCCTCTCCTTTCCCCAATCTCCCTCTCCCCCTCTCCTTTTCCCTCCCTCTCCCTCCTTCTCTTCATCTCCCCCTCTCCTTTTCCCAATCTCACTTTCTCTCCTTTCCCCAATCTCCCTCTCTCTCCCTCTCCCTCTCCCTCTCTCCTTTTCCCTCTCTCTCTCTCCCTCTCCCCCTCTCCTTTACCCAATCTCTCCTTTTCCCAATCTCCCTCTCTCTCCCTCTCCCTCCCCCTCTCCTTTTCCCAATCTCACTCTCTCACTCTCTCCCTCCCCCTCTCCTTCTCTCCCTCTCTCCCTCTCCCTCTCCCTCTCTCCCTCCCCCTCTCCTTTTCCCAATCTCGCTCTCCCCCTCTCCTTTCCCCAATCCCCCTCTCTCCCTCCCCCTCTCCTTCTCTCCCTCTCTCCCTCTCTCCCTCTCCTTTTCCCTCCCTCTCCTTCCCTCTCTCTCCCTCTCCCTATCTCCCTCTCCCTCCCTCTCTCTCTCTCCCCCTCTCCTTTTCCCTCCCTCTCCCTCCCTCTCTCTCTCTCTCTCTCCCTCTCCCTCCCTCTCTCTCCCTCTCCCTATCTCCCTCTCCCTCCCTCTCTCCCTCTCCCCCTCTCCTTTTCCTAGTTCTACTAAGGCCAAAACTTCTAGTTCTACATAACCTATACGGGTTATGAGAAATTGTGAATGTTGACATATAAGGTTTCCTTAACCCGTACGGGTTATGGGAAAATATTTATATATTTTAGTCCCAACGGCCTAAAAAATAGCATTGCAAGTTGTTTGAAGGCCCCACTGCTTTTGCACATGATTTTTTGGGACAGTAACAGTCAGGTTTTCATATTCTTTTGTCACTTTTGCTTTGGAATGATTGATTTTTAAGTTATTTTATAATTGTTACTTTAGATAATAACAAAATCATGATCATTTTTTGTTTTTTTGCTTTGATTATGATTTATTTGTCTTGTATTTTGGTTTTTTTTGAAGTTATTTTATTATTGTTACTTTAGATTATAACAAAATGATGATCATTTGTTTTTTTTTTGCTATTTGACAGTGGATTGTCATCATGATGTTATGTGTAGGACAATGGGAATGAATAAGAGAAGAACACATGAACAAAGAGAGGCAGCAAAGGAAAGACAAAGGGAGCATATGAAGAGATTACATGAAGGTACGTCATCTAATGCACCTAATGAAAGTGATGAACATTCAGCAATTGGAATTGATATGGTTAATGCACCAAATCAAAATGATCAACATAAACCAATTCAAATACATATGATGAATGCACCTAATGAATGCAATGAACATAGACCATTTGAAAATGATTCAATGAATGCACATGTTAATGAAATTGAAGAAGATTTACCATTTGAATTTGATGTGATCAATGCACATAATCCACCTAATGAAAACGAAGAGCATGCACCAATCTTAACACCTCTTAGAATAATTCATAGAAAACCAAAGTTCCTAATAGATATTGATGAAAATATTGTGAAGCCAATGCATGATAAAATTTCTGAAAGAACTTGTAGAAGAACGGTTAGAAGAATTTGGAATAACTATTTTGAAAACTTAAATCAAAGTGGAAGATGCCAATTAGTTGTTGAAATGATTAAAAATCTGAAATTTAGAGAGACAATGAAAATTTTGGGGTTAAGAACATCCAAAAATAATAGTGAAAGAACCATTGTGAGAAATCTTTTTGATGCATACCAAGCCATTGGTTCAAAATCATGCACTAAAGATGCTAATGTTACTCGTCATGTCCTCACATCAACCATAATGGGAAAGGAAATAAAAAAATCTCGTTTAATAAGAAAAACAAGCAAGTCATTAAGGATAAGTAGAACCACATTACACTATGCCTTAGAGAGGCGAGAGAAAATTGAGGATCCTAACAGTAATTCTCTTTGGGCATTCTCCGGTAGACTCCCACGCAAGGATAAGGTTGTTGTTGATGCACTAAGAACGTTAATTGAGAGATTTTGGCATGACAACACAAGGGTTTCACCCAACCAAAGAGATGTTGTTAGAAGGCGAATTGGAATTAGTAATCGTGAGCCACATCCAAAACACTATTTAGATACAACTCAAACACAATTTTATGAAAGGTTTCTTCAAAGCTTTCCTCAGATTAAAATTAGTCAAAGATTTTTTGAGATGGCAAAACCATTTTATGTTAAGATTAATCATGCACGTACTACATGTTGCTGTAGGGTCCATGTTGAATTTTCCATGCATTATGATATTTATCGCTATATCTGTTGTACTTTGCACACTAATGATGTTTTGCAGGAATGTGGTCTACAAGCACCTCCTAAGTCACCGAGAGAATTTATTTCAAGTGTACTATGTAGACGAGATGATGGGTGCATTTATTATAAGATGATGTGTTTGAGAGGTTTTTGTACTACATGTGGTGGTTTGCAACAGTTGCATAGATGCCTACATCTGGATAGCACACATGAAATTGGTAAGGAACTAGTTTCTATTGGAAAATATAAGTCAGTAACATATGGTGTTAAAGATGGAAAAGAATTAAAGAGGTGTGAGTTAGTGAAAAGGGATATATGCGTAGCTGATTTTATGAAGATGTTTCAAGAGAAACTAGTATATGAGTACATAGGTCACACACATAGAGCTAGATGGTTAGATGAGAAATTCAAGTTGTGTAAGGACACTTTCCCCCTCGGCACTATTGTCTCTATCATTGATTTTGCTGAGAATTATACACTAAAGCTGCAAAATGAAATACAATCTATGTATTACCACTATACACAAGTTACAATTTTTGTACACATAGCATTCATGCATGCACATGATAGCACTGAGGAGGATAGAAAGGTTATAAGAGAATATCACTTCTATATCAATGATGATCGTACACATTCCTCAGAGTTTGTGCAAGGATGCTTTACAGTTGTCTATGATAGTTTAAGGGAAAGAGATATAAGATACAACCAACACTTAATATGGTCGGACAATTGCACCGCACAATTCAAGAATACAAGGATGTTCTACTAGTTGACTAGGATGCATGTGACAAGTGGTGTGCAACATTTTTGGAATTTCATTGAGGCAGGGCATGGAAAGGGAGAGCATGATGGTGTGGGAGCATGTGTGAAAAGAGCTCTTACCAGAGAGGAATTGAAGTACGAAGGTGGTGCAATGTTAATAGATGCAAAAACAATTGTGCAATGGTGTAGCTCTATGATGGGACCAGGTAATGCAAATAAGTCTATGGTTTCTAGATATTTTTGGTTAATAAGTGAATCTAACATTGAAAACTATCTAGATTGTTGTACACTTACTGGATCAAGTGACATGCATTCATTTAGAAGTTCAAAGGCAACATCACTAGTTATTTATACTAGACATATTGCATGCTTTTTCTCTTCGTGTATGCATTTTTTGTGGGATAAATGTGAATCAAAAGAGTGGGTTGACCAATGGTCTTGTAGACCTTTGCAAACCCTAGATACATATCAACTTCCTAGAGCACTACAAATGAACCGTATTGAAGCATCAATGGATTTTGACCATGTATCAGACATAGTTGAACCAGGTAAAGGGTTGCAATGTGCTACAATTTTAAGCTTAATTTATTAGTATTAACTTATGCTGATTTTGGTATTAACTTATATCCTTCTATTAAATGCAGGTCATGTATATGTAGTTATTGCGGATGAGAACAATGAAGAAGGAACAAATTACTTTTTGTGTCATTGTATTGAGGCCAAAAAGAAATTGACTTCTACAGTGGTTGATGGAGAGGGTATTGAGTACCCAATAGGATCCGTTGTTGTGACAGGGACATGGCTTAGAAGGTACCACATTGTTATGTCGAGTTGTATTGAGACCTCTTAAACTCATTTATTTAGCAGTCGTTGTATTGATTTTGGCATTATTCTTCTATAAAATATAGGTACCCTATAAAAAATTCTAATGCCTGGTTGTTTGAGGACTTTGAGACACATAGACATATTCTTCATTACTCAAACCTTCTTGTTGCAACAAATATTTATTTGATTAAATATCATGGTAGACCTCTTAACAAGGATTTGTGGAAAGTTCGTGAATCAGACCATGAGGCAATACTTGAGACACTAAGGGTTAGAGCTGATCCAGAAGGTTCACTTGATTGATTTTGGGCCATCTAGAAGAATAATTCTACAGTATGGTAGAATAATTTTGACAATTTTGTATATATCTTTTGCGAAACATTGTAACTTTGCTTTTTTGGATGTGCTCTACATGCATATGAGTTGTAATATGCATATGAGCTATAATGTGCATATGTAGATGCCAAATTTTGTATATAAAAACATCAATGAGTTGTAATGTGCATATCTAGATGCTAAATTTTGTATATAAAAACAACAATGAGTTGTAATGTGCATATCTAGATGCTAAGTTTTGTATAAAAAAACAACAACCAGTTGTAATTTGTATATTTAGATGCAAAATCTTGTAAATATAAACAGTAATGAGCTTGATAGTTTATATAAGATGCCAAATTTTATATATGAAAGTGTTCGTGGGGCTGATTTGCAAATTTTGAATATGAATATGCAATTTTTTTTCCAAGTGTTTTGGGAAAGTTTCGAGTTATTATTGAATTACCCGATTTAAAGGGCTAGTACGAATAGTCCGAATCCAAGATAGGATTTTTGTAGGTAGTGACAACATGACCCCATAGGTTCAAATAGATCATCCATAAGTGCCATGGTCTTCGAGTTATGCTACGTCAAAGTTTGACCGTTTTTTCTGCTTTGAGCTCTCAAGGGAAAATGTCGCTACGAGGTGGCTCATAATGATCAGACTTCTTGGGGAGTGAGACAAGGGCACACCTAGCTTAAACATGGCCACCCAGATGCGCTCGCACTGATGGTTCATTCCCACGACAAGCAAAACGAAAGATGCACTATTTTGCCACCTCTCACTGACGGTTTTGGATGCGACAGAAAAAATATCACCACAAGAAAATGAAATCGAGTTGCCCAAAACTGAGATAGGATTTTGTAGACAATGATAACACAACCCCATAGGTTCAAATGGATCATCCATAAGTTCCACGGTCTCCGAGTTACGCTACGTCAAAGTTTGACCATTTTTTCCACTTTGAGTGCTCAAGGGAAAACGTCACTACGAGGTGGCTCATAATGATCGGATGCCTTGGGGAGAAAGAAAAGGTCACACCTAGCATAAACCTGGCCACCCAAATGTGCTTATGCTGACGATTCATTCCCATGATAAGCAGAACGAAAGATGCACTATTTTGCCACCTTTCACTGATAGTTTTTGATGATTTTTGATGCAACAGAAAAAATCTCACCATAAGAAAATGGAATTGAGTTGCCCGAATCCGAGATAGGATTTTGTAGGCAGAAATAACATGACCCCATAGGTTCAAACGGATTGTCCATAAGTGCCACGGTCTCTGAGTTACACTACGTCAAAGTTTGATCATTTTTTCCACTTTGAGCGCTCAAGAGAAAACGTCGCTACGAGGTGGCTTGTAACGATCAGACGCCTTGGGGAGTGAGAAAAAGGAACACCTGGCGTAAACTCAATCACCCAAACATGCTCATGCTGATGGTTCATTCCCACGACAAGTAGAACGAAAGATGCACTATTTTGGCACCTCTCACTGACAGCTTTTGACAGTTTTTGATGCGACAGAAAAAATCTCACCACAAGAAAATGGAATCGAGTTGCCCAAATCAAAGATAGGATTTTGTAGGCAGTGATAACATGACCCCATAGGTTCAAATGGATTGTCCATAAGTGCCACGGTCTCCAAGTTACGCTACGTCAAAGTTTAACCATTTTTTCCGCTTTGAGCGCTCAAGGGAAAACGTCGCTACGAGGTGGCTCGTAATGATTGGATGCCTTGGGGAGAAAGACAAGGGAACACCTAGCGTAAACCTAACTACCCAGATGTGCTCGCGCTGACGGTTCATTCCCACGACAAGTAGAACAAAAGATGCACTATTTTGCCACCTCTCACTGATAGTTTTGATGGTTTTTGATGCAACAAAAAAAATATCACCAGAAGAAAATGAAATTGAGTTGCTCGAATCTGAGATAGGATTTTGTAGGAAGCAATAACATGACTCCATAGGTTCAAATAGATCATCCATAAGTGCCATGGTCTCCGAGTTACGCTACATCAAAGTTTGATCATTTTTTTTGCTTTGAGCGCTCAAGGGAAAACATCGCTACGAGGTGGCTCGTAATGATCAGATGCCTTGGGGAGAGAGATAAGGGCACACCTAGCATAAAAATGGCCACCCAGATGCTCTCGTGCTGACGGTTCGTTCCCATGACAAGCAGAACAAAAGATGCACTATTTTGCCACCTCTCACTGACAGTTTTTGACGGTTTTTGATGCAACAGAAAAAATATCACCATAAGAAAATAGAATTGAGTTTCCCAAATCCGAGATAGAATTTTGTAGGCAGCAATAACATGACCCCATAGGTTCAAATGGATCATCCATAAGTGCCACGGTCTTTGAGTTACGCTACGTCAAAGTTTGACCATTTTTTCTGCTTTGAGCGCTCAAGGGAAAACGTCGCTACAAGGTGGCTTGTAATGATCGGATGCCTTGGGGAGAAAGACAAGAGAACAACTAGCATAAAACCAGCCACCTGAATGTGCTCATGCTGACGGTTCATTCCCACGACAAGAATAACGAAAGATGCACTATTTTGCCACCTCTCACTGACAGTTTTTGACCATTTTTGATGCAACAGAAAAAATCACACCATAAGAAAATGGAATCAAGTTTTCTGAATCCAAGATAGGATTTTATAGGCAGAGATAACATGACCCCATAGGTTCAAATGGATTTTCCATAAGTGCCACGGTCTCTGAGTTATGCTACGTCAAAGTTTGATCATTTTTTCTGCTTTGAGCGCTCAAGGGAAAATGTCGCTACGAGGTGGCTCGTAACGATCGAACGCCTTGGGGAGTGAGACAAGGGAACACCTAGTGTAAAACTGACCACCCGGATGTGCTCGCACTGACGGTTTGTTCCCATGACAAGTAGAACGAAAGATGCACTATTTTGCCACCTCTCACTGACAGCTTTTGACGGTTTTTGATGCGATAGAAAAAATCTCACCACAAGAAAATGGAATTGAGTTGCCCGAAACCGAGATAGGATTTTTTAGGCAGCGACAACATGACCCCATAGGTTCAAACATATTGTCCGTAAGTGCTTCAACTCTTCTTTTATAGGTGATGAAATGATGAACTTCACTCCATAAGCATGAAATGTCTTAATTGGTTCTTGAAATGATGAACTTCACTCCATAAGAAAGAGTTTATGAAATAATAACTTCACTCCAATCTCTTCATGCACGAAGGACTCAAAGAAAATTCACTCAATCAAAATACAGAATATCAACATTACCGGTATCAGTACTTGGGTATACACAATATGAGCAATAGATAGTTTAAAAGTATACACCATATGAGTTACAAGTAATGAACAAATTGGATCACATTTCAAGACATATACACAACTAACAAATTTGATCACATTTCACTAGCAAATAACTAAGTTTCAGGAATATCATGTTTCATATATATCAATGAACAAATTGGATCAAATATCAAGTTTCATATATATCAAAATGAACAATAATCATGTATATATATCAAAAAATGGCATAGATACCAAATCAATAATAGTTACAAAAATGTGCCATGTGCCATGTCTGTCAAAGTCGATATATACATATACAAATATCGAATATATAAAAAATTGGCCCTTCAATGACCACAACTATAACTATATGTCTCTATCTGTATCTATGACTATGGCAGATCATCAAAATCGAGCCTCTTCGAAGAAATATGTGGCTTCACAAGGACAATTAAAATGTCTAATCAGATAAATTTTCTCAATATAACATCAAAATAACTAAATACTGAACTCTAAATTGTTTGAAGTTGAAATGTTGATTACCTCATCTCTGTCTTCTGCAATTCGATGAGGCTGAGGATTCGTGGGATGTCCTGCACGAGGCTGTAACTGGTAAAACAACATTAATACATGTTAATGACATATATGTCAAATAACACATAATAACTAAAAATGAATAGACTAAAAAACTAAAGCATACCGGAGCCTTAGATGGATGTGCTGTGGTCATAGAAGGCAAAGTCATAGATGAATCAGTTACAACCATTTCCTATATCCATGGTAATTGATCCAAAAGGAATTAACTAGACGGTTTCAACTCCGTCGTGCACTTAGTGAAAAGGAGTTGATCTAAGACAAACATACCTTTTGCCTTGGTCGTGTTGGATCCCATAATATACGTGTAGGACTTCTACTGAAATGGAATGGTAGAATAACAGTAGGAAGTTTGCAAGGGGCCTGTAATAGTTTAAAGACAATCATACAAGTTAATAACCCAAAGTTGTTGACAAACTAGATAAAACAAATATTTTTAACATATGTAGAAAAAATGCACATCGAAGCCTCATATAGTTCTCCTGTAACCTTAGGAGGCCTTGTCGAATCTAATGCAACTATTACCATTTCCTGTATGAAAAATGATAACATATGATATAGACATAAAAGGATTTAGTTATTTTGAACAAGCAAGAATGCAATCCAAAGTGAATATGAAGATATCACCTCTTCCCTCTGTTGAACCTCATTGACATCAGGTGCATTCATTAATTCCGTAAACCCCATATGTTTCTATATATAGAAAAAATAAATTAAGTGCATTTATCAATATCTACATATACATGTTTAATCATAATACATTTCAACAATTGAATTTAAATTGTAGTGAATTACCTTCTGTCGTTTGGGTGTCCGAGAGGATATCTTTTTCTGCCTCAGAGTGTTAGAGGATGGCTTTCTCACACGAGATGTCCTCGAGGCAAGTGGGGTAAACTAATGGAAAAAAATTAACATAAGGGAAAAGAGCATGTATTTAATATATCACTTAAGTAAAAAATATATAGATCTAAATGGTACCGCATAGCTATCTTGGCCAAAGTCAATGGCTGAAAGCGTGATATCATCAAGTTGGGACATCTCAGCCACTGATAAGCCCTACAAAATATCAAGTAATGATACATATGATTAACAAAATATATTTTGAATCCAATGTATTATTATATTTTTAACAAATTTATAAATCTTTACCTCTGGTGGCAAAACTACTCGCGACTATGGAGTCAACTGAACAGTATCTGGTGTACTCCCACCACCTATTGCACCCTACAATGCATTTTATTTATGTCACTTTAAATAGTTCTAAAAATAAAAATTCATTTCTTTTTATAAGATTTAGTCACTTAATTGATAACATGTCATAAACAGAATTAAACGCACCTATGTCTGATAGAGAGGGTACAACATATTGAGCAGTTCATCGGTGAGGGCCACATCCTCTGCAGTGGAAGCATGACATCTACTCTTGCAACATGTACATGAATGAGATGTCCCACCATCCTCGTCCACATCAGTGTCTACACTAGAACATACACCCTGGCAGGTGGGGCACATATGCTGAATTTGCTGGCTAGTGCCAAATGATGCATGAGGTGTTGCTGATGAAGGAGGTGCCACTGAGGAAGGAGGTGCTGCTAATGAAGGAGGTGTTGATGATGAAGGAGGTGCTGCAGGTGCTGGTACATCCTCTTCTCTGACCAGCTGTGTCCCATGCTGAACAATGACATCAGTCAATGATGCAGCTGCCTGAAGAGTCTGTAATTCCATAGACTCCTTCAAGGATATAGGGACAATGACATGAACCATGGGTTTAGGAGCTATACGCCTCCTATGTTGTGGATCTACCACCCTATGGGCCCTAGGTCTATCCTACGCAGAGCCTCTCCCTCTACCCTAAAATTGTCGGATGTCAAAGTAATTCGGCTTCTTGCTGAGGATAAACTCACAATACAACTTTCTCAAAAAATATAGAGGCACCTCCCAATTATTACAAGGTGGTTGGTCAAAGACCATATACCACCTATCCCAAAAAGAATCTTTCAACCTAGCATGAACACACCAATGTATAGGAAACCGGGTCATATTTAGTTCTAGGTTGTTGTTGGTAACAGGATTGGTGAAAAGTGCACATATGTTAGCTTTAACTATACCCTTTTTCTTCACTTGATCATATGACAACCCATTCGCATAAAATGTTCGACATCTATCCCTCCATGAACCCCATTTCATAATCTCCCTAGATACCTCATTTGCACTATTAGCCATTGTTTCTAGTGTTTTGGCAAGGGTTGAGTGGTGCTCAAGCTTAGAGGTCCTCAACCTATTCACCAATATAGAAATTTGGGCACTATTTTGTGTAAGGCGATTGATGAGATCCTCTTGTGTGGCATCTACATGATCTAATGGAGGACGTGGAGGGTTTTGGGGTGGTGGTGGTTGTTGAGGAGCAACATTTTCAGGATTTTGAGGGTTTTCTTGTTGCTCTTGTGCAGGAGGAGGTCTTTGTTGTCTATTTCATTTTTGGGGATTGCTTGAAGAATCTGACATCAAATTAATAAAAACAAAACTTAAATCAATTAAAAAACCCTAATTTAATTAAAATGCAAAGAAAAATAATCAAACAAATCAAATCTTACTTGTTCGACGGGGTGCCATTGTTGAAAATTGCTTTTGATGATGGGAAAATAAAAAATTGTTGCAAACCTGTGCGGGTTTGATGCTTTTTTTGGCTTCTCCTTGCTGCTGTTCCATGGGTTTTGGCGTTCAAAATGGCCAAAACCCGTGGCCTAAACAAAAGAAATATGTTTCTCAAAACCTGTACGGGTTTTGAGAAACTTTAAATTTTTTTATTTAAAAAAAATGTTCCTCAAAACCCGTATGCCTAAACAAAAGAAATATGTTTCTCAAAACCCGTACGGGTTTTGAGAAACTTTAAATTTTTTTATTTAAAAAAAATGTTCCTCAAAACCCGTACGGGTTTTGAGGAACTTTTGGTTTTTTTAATTATTTTTTCTCTAGGCTTGGTGTTACCAAGCCTAGGACATTTTTGAAATTTTAGAACCCATACGGGTTATGAATTTTTTTTTTTTTTTTTGCATGTGGCCACTTTTCTATTCAACATCTTGGTGCACTTACCCACTAGTTGAATTTCCTCTTAAGTTAACTTACAAATAATCTGTGAAGAGATTACGATAAAATAAATATATCATAAAAAAATAGAATTCAATTGTAACACAATTACAATGTGCACAAAATAACATTCAGAAGAAGATAACTAATACAATGTTGTTTATGAAACCAAAATTGTATCAAATGTAGACAAATACAATGTTAAAGGGACAAAGAAAAACAATTATCATGATTAAATATAAAAGAGTTCATAAAAGTAACACAAACTTACATGCATATAAAATTGATTCAATCTAATGTACCATCTGCATCCTCTCTCTTCAGCAATGCGTCTATGATTGCCTCATGCTCTTCTACTGAAATTGTCCACAATACCTTATTAGCAGGTCTACCTTTGTATCTTTCTAATTTGATGTTTGTTGCCACCACCAAATGAGAATAGTGTATAATCTTCTTTTCTGATTGGTAGTCTTCATAAGCTGGTAAGCCATTCCTTCTTGTTAAGTATTTGCGTAGCCATGTACCAAATACCACAGCAGACCCAATTGGATATTGAAAACCATCATCATCTACTTGATCACATATCAACTTTTTCTTAGGTTCTACACATCTAGCCAGCCAATACTCAACCTGCTCATCATTATCCTCAGGTGCAACAACAACATACACATGTCCTAGAAAACAAATTTAAGTACATGTAGAAATAAAACTTTTTAGAATTTATAATTCAAATATGAAATCATAAATTATATGACAATACATAAAAAATATATAATTTAAAGTTATAAACAATAAACTGAATTAAATTACCAGGTTGTATGAGGTCTGAAACATGATCATAATCTTCTGATGCAAATGCATGATCGGGGTCTTCATTTCTTCTAACATCTTCATATTGTGTCTCAGTAGGTGTTAAGGATTTGTGTTGCCATTCTTCGACCCATTCCGTATTCTAGCATTCTTCCCATTCACCTGCAACACAAAATTGACAAAAACATGCAAGCTATCTAGTCCATATAGTCCAAGTGTTAGAATTAGAACTCTTAAATGAATGCCATCTAGTTGACCCATTGATTGTATCAAAATCATATCTTGGAAAGATATTCTCCTCTTTAACTAGCCAGAAGAAATGTCTAATTGTAGAGTTCTAAGTTGATCCTGTGGATAAATTTGCACTACACCAATCTACAATTGCACTTGCATTTTTAAATTCAGCCTTTTCCTCAAATTTGAGTTGCTCTCTGCAAAGGGCTATCTTAACACATGCACCAGCACTGTCATGTTCTCCTTTCCCGTGTCCAACCTCAAAAAAACTCCACATGTGTTCGATATTATTTTTCTTATGAATCCTACTCAACCAATAAAACATTCTAGCATTCTTGAATTGCCCTGTGCAATTATCAGACCATATTAGATGTTGTGTCATATGAATTTCTCTCTCCCTCAAATTCTCAAAAAAGGTCTTGACGCAAAACTGGACAAACTCAGATGATTGTAATTTATTATCACTCATATAGAAATGGTACTCTCTCAAAATTTTGGGATCCTCTTATGTACTATCTGGTGCATGCCTATAGACAATATGGACAAAAATTGATACTTGCACTGAATTGTAGTATTGTGATTGGACCTCATCTTGTGGTGCAAGCACGTAGTTCTCTGCAAAGACAACAACCAAAAGTATACTACCAACAAGAAATGTATCCTTACATATTCGAAACTGACCATCAGGCCACCTATCATTTTGAGTGTGTTTAACATATTTAGGTACAATGTTACTCTTGAATTCATTCATAAATGCATGAACACTAACTTTTTCAGTGATTAGATCACATCATTTTCCAACCTTTCCATCCTTCAGTGGATACTCAACAGTTTTAAATATTTTAACATCAACTAATTGTTGTCCAAAATCATTTGAAGTATATTTTCATGCAAACATTCATCCAACAATGCAAGATTGTCACATATATCACATACACCAGAAACACATGCATTGAAAATAAAATTTTGTTCATTTAGTGGGTTTCAAAACAAACTTGAAATAAACTCCTTTATAGTTTCAGGTGGTATATTTATACCATATTCTTGGAACATTCCATTACTATGCATGGTAACACATATATATCGAAATACATCATAATGGTAGTGAAATTAAACATGAGTTTTGCAACATGTGCCTCTTTCCTTGTTAATTTGAACATACCAAGGTTTACACTTTTCAAAAGACCTTTGAAAAATGCTAATAGTCAACACCTTATCATCCAAATTTTTTTTATACAATTCACTTTGAGTCATGTCCAATAGGTGTTTTGGATGTGGATCACAAATTTTTGACCCAACTCTTAATTTAAGAACATCTCTAACATTAGGTGATACTATCGTATTATCGCGCCATAATTTTTCGATCAAATTTTTGACTCCACCAGTAAGTTTCATATCAAACCTTGGTAGTCTACCACTAAAAGTCCACAATTTGTTTGCCATATCAATTTCAAAATTAACTCTTCATTTTACAGCTCTTTACAAAGTTTTGCTATGAATATTAAGATATCCACTTATGTTACTCATCATTCTTTTATTAGAAGTTGTTTGGCTTACTAAAGCTATTGTTATTGCTCGCCGTGCCACATTTTTATCTTTAGAATGACTTTTCTTTCCAATTGTATCAAAGGCGCTAGCAACAGTCGATACAACTTGTTTTAAAGACTCATCCTTCTTCTTGGGTTTGACATAAAAGCCTAACTTCTTCATCACTTTTTGCATTTTAGTCATTTTAATTAGTTGTACCCATTAATTGACATTGAAACCCAAATTTCTTATTATTAAAAAAATGTCTAAACAATATATTTGCATGTGTCCTAATTTGTCTCCACAAAACCAAGCCAGGAAGGTTGTCTAGTACATCACTTTTAATTTCAAAATTTTCAAAAAGATGATTATCATTCAAACATGTTTCATTTTCAATTGGTGTTTCCATGGCTACATACACATTATTGGTTTTAGTTGCAGGTGGATTTTCAATTTCATTTGGAGTTTCAAATTCGGTTTCAATTTTAGTTTCAAGTGGAGATCTGGTTTCATTTGGGGTTTCAATTTGGTTTTTAATTTCAGTTTCAACTTGAGTTCTAATTTCATTTGGGGTTTGATTTTCAATTAGAATGTCATTTAATAAGTAACCTGCTTCTACTAAACCACCAATTTCTTCATGAGAAAAAACATAGGGCTGTGAAGACATACATGTATCCAATAATGGATTAGAAAATGCACCTGAATTAAATGGTTCTATTGTGTTTGCTTCGTCAGCATTTATGGTCTCATTGATGTTCTCTTCTTCTAAAATGATTGTGGAACTTGAAGCTCCTTCTCTCATTCTTGATCTTCTCTCTCGTTGATGCATTGTCTCCTTCTCCCTATTTGCTGCAATCTCCTGAGTTGTCAGAACCTTCCTTTGCCTCTTCCTGCGTTGATTTGATCCCATGGCTACACCAAAATTTGAATTCGAATTGATTTCCTTACCAAATCGACAATAAGACAAACAAAGAGAATGATTAATCAAAACATTCTCTTTGCAGATCGTACTTGTCAGGCAATGATTGAAAAATCATTCAATCATTGGGATTTGTGCTTGTGGGCTAGATTCTGGCCTAATGGATCTTTTCAGAAATGGGCACCCATTTCATTAAATAACGGGTGCCTATTTCGCTTTCAACGATACAGAGCGAAACGGGCGCCCGTTTTTTGAATTTTAAAAATGGGCATCCGTTTGTTAAAATTAGGGGCGAGAAACAACCCTTAGCTTTGTTTTTTGCTTCGGGATAGGCTTGGTGGGACAAAGCCTATGTTTGGACCTCCAAAAAAATGACTAAGGTAAAATGACATTAGATTTCTACCTTGGCCTAATTTTTTAGGGCCTTTCTGATTGAATTTTTTGACAAAACGAAAACCCATTAGAATTTTCAACATCCTGATCTTAGAAATGTAAATTTCATAGTGATAAGACTACTTTTACTATTTTTGTATTATTTATTAATCAAAAGTGGAACCTAAACCTAAAATACCAAGGTTCACTAAAACTTTAATAACTCTTTTGCTTTTAGGATTTTAGAAAAATAAATTATATGACATCAATCTACATACAATTATTTTGAATATTTAAAAAAAAAAATTAAAAAAAATGAAATTTTCATCAAATTATGGTGGTCGTACACCCGATGTTTTGAAAAAATACTTTATTGTCAGTTAAAAATTAATTTAAAAAAACTATTCAATAAAAAAAAAAGCAAAAATATTCTCATCAATATTTGGTGTCTTAGGTATCATTTCCCAGAAGGATTTGCCAAAATTCATTTATTTGCATTAAAAAAGGGTGGTCGTATAGGTGTGGTATGGTCCTGAAACAGACATTTTGAAATACTGGTTTTTAAACATGCCTACTAAAAAGGGATTTATAGTATGTGGGTATTAAAATAAATTACATATTTAAAAAGTAGACTCTGAGCACTACATTTTCTATTACTGAATTTTTTGAGATTCAATCTCTAAGTGCATCAAATTTTTTGACGTCAATCGACAAAATTTTTAAAAAACAGAGAAAACACTTCCACTTTTTGCCCAAAAGTGGGACTCAACTTCTTGCAGCCACCCATTATTTATATATCATTGTTAATCAAGTAGAAAATTTGTGTTGTAATTAAATTAATAACAATATAGTATTTCATGGTAGTTATTGCATAAAAAAATAGAATGATAGAAAAGGAATCCAGATAACTACTTAATCCAATACAGTATGCAAATTAAATGTCGATCACATGAAACAATGACTATTTATGAAAAAGTATTACATGAATTTATTTCTAAATCTTTCAATCTACTTTCTTCATCTTTTCTCTTTTGCAAGTTCTTTTCCCACAAATACAATTTGGTTTGAGTCAGAATCAAATTCCATACGCATAGTCCTTATTTTGTCAAAGATATTTGGATTACAATCTCTGTCCAAATCATGCGGAGCATTATGATCAATTATAACACCTGAATAGAACTTGTCATGCTCAATTTTGTATTTTAATTCTTTGTAGACACACTCTCTATTTACTGTAAAGTTATAATTTGTGCCATGTTGATCTTTTCTTTGAACAATGATTATTGGCAAGTCTTTGATTGAATGTGGCAGAATATTGGAAATTCGTTCAATATTTCATGGAAAACTTATTGTGTGTCCTTTATACCTATATTGTCCACCTGTTGCATGTGTGATTTGTAGAATCAGACTTACACGTGCAATCAACATTTCTTCTACTTGTGTAAGGTTAGCAAGTTCGTGTGGCTGTGGTCCTGGATCCATATCGTTTGACAAAGAGAATCTATTATTCCCTCGTTCTTGATGACACCTACCACATACAGGGCCTTGCGAAGTGCGATACACTTTTATGCCAAGGTAACATTATTGACATATATAACACATTGTTGGAGAAACAAAGTTGTCTATTTGGTGTCGAAATGCAAGTTGAATATCTTTCAAATTGTTTTGTAGAATTCCATTAGGATTGCTTGTATTTTGGACATTATTTACCGTTCCTACATTTCTTTCAGGTAGAGGAATTTGTTGAGTATTTTGAGGTATATAGTCAACAGATGCAGATTCTTTGTTATGATAATTCATTTGATTGTTTTTATGTGATTGAGATCGTTGTATTTCGTATGATTGTTGAGGAACTTGTTGCGTATCCTCTCTCTGATAATGAGTTTTTTGTTGACAAGTTTGTTGATAACCACTTCCAATTCTATTAAAGCCTTCTCTATTCAGAGCTTCCAATTCTTGTACTACTACTTTGGCTCTACATCTACGATATCTGTGCCTTTCAATCGCATTGCGTCTTTGTCTTTGTTCCTCCTTGTCAACATCTATCATGTGTTCACGTTGTCTTCTACAATATTCTCTTTGATAATCCCTTCGATATTGCCTCCTATGTTCCTCTGATTCAAAATTCATTCTTTGTCGTGGCATCACTACAACAAATTTTAGATTTCAAAACACTTAATAAATGCATTTTATTTGAAAAAATACTAATATTGTAGATTGAATCTTAATACACTAAAAAGTAGAAAGAAAAGTTGTCAACACTAACCATTTTAGTTGAATCTTAATATATTAATGTACAATGTTGTAAATGGATAGAGTTTAATTTGGTTTCTTGATCAATTAGTTTCTGGGGTAGGGTTGGTTAAGGGCAAAGGGTTTAATTGGGAGTATTGTTAAGAATTAGCTATATTAATTTCAGAATTTTTCAGAAATTTCTTAATAGTAAAACTTATAATGTTATGAATATTAGTTTGATTAGTAGAGAGTTATTAATATTTATTTTAACATTTATTTAATTAGTCATTTTATATTATTAACAAATTTCAATAGTTTATTAAACCAAACAATTTTGTTTATTAGTTCAATATCAATATTTTTTTGTTATTTTTTCAGAAATTTGTTAATAGTAAAACTTATAATGTCATGAATATTAGTTTGATTAATATGGAGTTATTAATATACTCTTTAACATATATTTAATTATTCATTTTTTGAAAAATATTATATCTTTATCAATTAAGCCCTTAAGATTTGGTAAGTGGACGAATATTGTTTATTAATTCAATATTAAATATTGAATACAATTAAAATTAACATTTCAATACAATTATTTGTCTTAAAAATTAAATTATAAGTAAATACGTATTATATAATATTAATATTATTTATATTTTATTTCTAATAACTTGATTAATATTATGTGACCAATAATGGTGTAACATTTTTCACTTAATTTTTTTTGTAATATATATAAATTAGTTATATATTTTTAAATGGATTATAGTACTAAATTATTTAGTTTTTTACTTGATTAATTTGTATTACATCCATATGTTCAACAATGTAATTTTTTATATTTAAATCAAATGCATGTTGCCAAATTTATTAATGTTCTTTGAATATAATATATAATCGAGGAGGGAAAATCTTAATTGATAATAACAATAAAGTATGGAAAACATTATTTGAAAAAGGAATAAACAATTTCGAAGAACATTCTAAAAAATTTTCAAAAAAAAAAACAGTCAAACTTTATTATTATTTTACATAAAAATTTACAAACTACCACCACCTTTACATATACTGACCATGTTCAGAGACACTATAGTTATGGTAACTATATTCAAAAAAACATATACATATTTACTTGGAAGTTTATCAAACTTTTCAAATATTCTATTCGTTCAGGAAAAAGAAGAATCCTTCCTTGATCTGAGGGACATGCTCTCCTTTGAAATGCAATTAATCTTCAACTTGTTCTCAAAAGAATTGATCTAGAGCTCCTGTTTTAAAATGCAAATATTCGATCATTTCTTGGATTTTGCGCATTTGGTCGACGTCACGCTGTTGTATGCCGTAGACTCCTATGGCAATATCTTCAAGGTCATGTAAAATACCATGAATGTGTTGGTCAATGGACCCAATTGCTATGTCCATTACAGATTCAATGTGATTGTTGGAGCCACTCGAATCTGTAGGAGTGGGAGCGTGAATAGATTTGTTGCTTTCTGCTCAAACAAAAGTTGGGGAATGATTTATGTTGTTGATTTCAACATTCATATTTTCATTGACAAATACTTCTTCATAAGAATTTGCATCCATAGTCTATAAAAAATTATATGTATATTAAATAAAAGATAAAGTAGACATAATTCGTTAAGAGAAAAGCTGAAACTGAAAAATGTCTACAATACGTAAACGGTGAAATCTGAACCTTAAACAAATTTTAATGTAGACATCTTATGAAATTGGTCTCTGCTATATACATGCAATAATTATTTTTAACTCAGATAACATTATTTCCACGTCCATTGATGTAATGCATCCGTAAAAACATATCTATTGTTATTGTTACTCAATTTGGTGAATAAATATGAAAACCCATTCACCATTCATGATACAACGAAAGGAAAAAGGGCATTGAAATATAGAAAAATTCATATATTGTGTTTATTTCTAAATTTAAATTTGCAGCAGTGACATAATATTTACAATAATCTAATAATTAATATTGTTAAATTTAATAAAATTATTCTGTTTTTTTTTTTAAGTTCAAGAGTCCATTAAAACCAATAAAAACTATAAGCCTAGAAAGAATTACTCCCATGAAGAGTTCTCAAGATTTTAAGCTTTGAAAACTATATATGAAAGTATATATACTGAATTTTTTTTTGCAGAATATTTTCAAGTTCCTCTTTTAAATTTAGATAAAAAAAATTTCTGTTTGCTATTTCAAACATGCATGGATTTGTTGGAGCTATTCTTGGCATCAGTGCATGTAAATCTGGCCAATACAAGTCCGCAACACTAAGTGTAAAAAATATTGTTGGTGTTCCAATTTGATGTAGCATGTTAGATAGTTCTGCTCTACATTTTGTCTGATATGATCTGGTTCCTTGAAATGTTGTTCCAAATCGCATCAATTTATCAGCCAGCCGTGAGTTTGGCAAGTTCTACATATGTTCACGCAATTCATTTATTGTGATAGGAAACTCTCGAAGGTTCCTTTTTGTAAAAACAACAGTTGAATTTTGTGCTCTGTGCCTCATTATCATGTTCATCATGTAATATCAAAACCTTGGGTGTTTGCCAAAGCGGTGGTCCCTATAGTGAAGAAAATGCTTCGCATACTCATGTAGGTATATACTTGTCTTATTCTTGGTTCCAACCAATCACACCTACCATCATCAAATAGAGTTGGAAATGCCATGTCAAGTAAACTTGCTATTGTGTATTCATTGATTGGAGATACACCAATTGCAGGCCAATCAATCAACATGGGAGGATTTGTATTTGGATTATTCACCCATGCTTGGATTAGTTCCATTTCTCTTTGCACATTAGGTGGTTTTGAGGCCATCGATGTTGTGTGATCTATGATATTACAATCATCTGTTTCTACAACTGGACCCACAAATACAATTTGGTTTGAGTCAGAATCAAATTCCATATGCACAATCCTTATTTTGTCAAAGATATTTGGATTACAATCTTTGTCCAAATCATGCAGAGCATTATAATCAATTGTAACACTTGAATAGAACTTGTCATGCTCAATTTTGTATTTTAATGCTTTGTAGACACGCTCTCTATTTACTGTAAAGTTGTAATTTGTGCCATGCTGATCTTTTCTTTGAACAATGATTATTGGCAAGTCTTTGATTGGATGTGGAAGAATATTGGAAATTTGTTCAATATTTTGTGGAAAACTTATTGTGTTTCCTTTATACCTATATTGTCCACCTGTTGCATGTGTGACTTGTAGAATCAGACTTACACGTGCAATCAACATTTCTTCTACTTGTGTAAGGTTAGCAAGTTCATGTGGCTATGGTCCTGGATCCATATTGTTCGACAAAGAGAATCTATTATTCCCTCATTCTTGACAACACCTACCACATACAGGGCCTTGCGAAGTGTGATACACTTTTATGCCAAGGTAACATTATTGACATATATAACACATTGTTGGAGAAACAAAGTTGTCTATTTGGTGTCAAAATGCAAGTTGAATATCTTTCAAATTGTTTTGTAGAATTCCATTAGGATTGCCTGTATTTTGGACATTATTTACCGTTCCTACATTTCTTTCAAGTAGAGGAATTTGTTGAGTATTTTGAGGTATATAGTCAATAGATGCAGATTCTTCATTATGATAATTCATTTGATTGTTTGTATGTGATTGAGATCGCTATATTTCGTATGATTGTTGAGGAACTTGTTGCGTATCCTCTCTCTAATAATGAGTTTCTTGTTGATAAGTTTGTTGATAACCACTTCCAATTCTATTATTTAGCCTTCTCTATTTGGAGCTTCCAATTCTTGTACTGCTACTTCTACTCTACGTCTACGATATCTGTGCCTTTCAATTGCATTGTGTCTTTGTCTTTGTTCCTCCCTGTCAACATCTGTCATGCGTTCACATTGTCTTCTACGATATTCTCTTTGATAATCCCTCCAATATTGCCTCTGTCGTTCCTCTGATTCAAAATTCATTCTTTGTCGTGGCATCACTACAATAAATTTTAGATTTCAAAACACTTAATAAATGCATTTTATTTGAAAAAATACTAATATTGTAGATTGAATCTTAATACACTGAAAAGTAGGCTAAATTGACCTAAACTCAGCTTAGGGGTTCCTTATTTCAGTTCATAAACATAGCACAAGAAATTATTATTCCTGTAGTCACATAAATCTGTCCACTTAATTAAATGAATATTTAATATTTATTTGATTATTTAACCATCAATTAATAATTAATTAATTCATCTTAACCCTCTTCTCCTATTAATTAAATAAATTATTCAATTTATTTGATTTAATTCACTTAACCAAATTCAGACCATTAATTAAATAAATAAATCATATTTGTTTAATTAAATCTTCTCTCACATTTAAATAAATTAATATTTATTTAATTCCCCCAAAATCCCACTTCTCACATTTAAATAAATTATTATTTATTTAAATCACCTTTATCCTCCACCCACTTGTATTTTCCTACAAATGCAAGTTGCACAACTATTTTAAATAAATCGTTTATTTAAATCACCTTTATCCTCCACCCACTTGCATTTTCCTACAAATGCAAGTTGCACAACTATTTTAAATAAATAAATTATTTATTTAAAATCCTATTTATCCTCACCCACTTGAAACCTTTAATGGTTTCCCTTAAAGTCTTCAAACTTAATGGCTTCCTTCTAGAGTCTTGTCAAGCCTTTAATGGTTTCCCTTAAAGTCTTCAAACTTAATGGCTTCTTTCTAGAGTCTTCTTAAGCCTTTAATGGTTTCCCTCAAAGTCTTAAAGCATTTAAATGCTTTATCTTCCTTTTTCTCATTTAAATAAATTAATATTTATTTAAATATTTATCCAAATGCAACTTACACCATTTAATTGAAATAAATAATTTTATTTTAATTGAAAATACCAAAATTCCTCCCACTTGCATTTTCCTACAAAATCCACTTGCATGCCTAAACCCCTTCTAGATTCTTCTAAACCCTTCCTAATTAACCTAATCCGTCCCCTAAATATTGTCACATTCCTAAGCAAATTGGAGTCACTTCTCAAAGGCTCCAAAGTCTTTGAAAAGCAATTAATGCTTTGTGTGTTCAACAAATTAACCTCTAAAGTCTTCCAAACCACTTATGGCTCTTACATGACCATTAATGGTTAATTCCACTTGCACCCATGGTTAAGGATTTGACCCCTAACTTAACCCTCATGTAACCCATGTGTCTCCTCAAACATTTATTTATTTGACTAAGGTAACCATTTAACCCTTGCACATTCATTTATCCCTTGGATAAAAGGAATATCCATTAACCTAACCCTAACCCAACCCCCTAGGGTAGCCATCATGTCCCCTCAAGCATTTAATGCTCCTTATCTTTCCTCTCAAGCCTCCTCATGGTGACACTTGTCAACATGGGATTGGGTTGAAAGTCTCACATGGATTGAATATCTTTCAATCCTAACCCTTGTTAAGATTGCTCAATCTTAACCCTCCATTTCCCCATTTCTTCTATAAATAGAACCATTCTCCTCAAACAAAGAGGGAAGCATTAGAGTATTGTTGTTATATAGGTATTAGCACAAAGCTTTTTCATAGCATCACTGTCTACACTTGCATAGCATTTGCTTATCATATTCAACCATCTTGAATCTCCATATGTCATCCATGGCTAGTGCTAAAAGCTGAGAGCTACACTCATTTGGGACTTGGAGAGGGGAGAAACAAGGGAGAAGCATCAAAAGGCATCATGGAAGCATCTTAGGGAGGCTCTTCTCCTTTCTTTTATTTTGTTAAACTTCTTTCATGCTTTTTGAAATCTCTTTTGATATGTTTGGAATGGTTTTTAGTTCTTTGTTTTGGTTTTATGGTTGAAACTAACTTATTAACATTGAACTTTGTTGTTGCCTTGTCCCCAATTCCATGACATCAATTCCTGTGAGAAATTGCATACCTATTTAGTGGAATTCTTGTTACTGTGCAAACTTGAAGGGGGAGTCGAAGCTGAAACTAAAAAGTGTCTGCAATACATAAACAGTGAATTAGGCACAAGAAGATGAAGAAACAATGAAGCACAAATGACAAACAGAAAATGACAGAGTTATATCTATGTTGTATTGAATTGCATTTTTTCGCACCTTGTTTAAGCACAACAATAGCATGGTAGTATGATTTGGAATACAAACTGTAGATTTGTAAGCAATATAATGCATGTAATTTCGAGCCAAGAACCGTTATGAAAACCATCTGTCGTTTTATCTTTTTCGCTTGCAAAGGAACACATATAGAGGCATATAGAAATGGCATTAGTAGTGGCGACGTGATAGGGTAATATTCCCATGAAACGGTGGCGATTAAAACTTTTAGCTAGATGCAGTTGTGTTCGAATAAATTTTGAGACACATTTAATGAATTTAATAAACGGTGGGGATTTCAAATCAATTCCGCAAATTAAGGAGATGAAAGTGTGTACACGGATGGCTGACATCCATATATACGACTCTAGGGAAGCCTCTCGGCTTAATTATTATTATATTATGATATCATAGTCAATATTAAATAATTTTTTATGATGGAGACAAATATAATTGATTAATAGTTACAATTAAAGTGAGTGGTAGTTGAGAGGAGAAAATAAATAAAATATTTTGTTTTCTTTTCATGCATTTAAGTGTCACAAACACATCAAATTTAATGCTTCTAGTTTTAAATTAATCTCTTGGGATCATTCCAATCTTAGAAATATAATTGATATCTAAGTAATTATTTTAGAAAATCAATCATTAAAATGAAACATATATTTGATTAATAACTCTCCATTAAAAGTTCATGTCACTAAATTGGTTGGTACATTTAGTCACAAAAGGTCATGTTTGTCATATAAATTTTAAATAAAAATAATATCAAATAATTGCGAACAATCATGGAAAAAAAACTTGATAACTTTTGTGCATTTTGAAATGTAACACTATTGTAAACTCCTAAAAAGTGGAACAACAAGCCTAAAATCTACAATGGTAATGGAGCTCTAAATCAAGTATGCAAACAAAATAAACAAAGTTGAACCTCACATACAAGATAAGCTTGATTCTATTGTTCTCCTATCCTTAAATATTTGCTCCAGCATTAAGCATTAGCACAAGACGACATAAATAAATGGAATGTGGTTGATTGATGATGCAAGAATGATTCGACTATGAAAATGGTTTGGGGTTTAGATAATGGTTGGGGTTAGGGTCATAGTTAGGATTATGGCTAGGGTGAGGGTTTACATCATAGTTAGGGTTAGGCTTAGGTTTGGGGTCATGATCAACATCTTTGTTTAAGGTTAGTATTTACATCATGCTTAGGGTTAGGGTGATGATTATGGTTGGGGTTAGGGTTGAAGATTAAGGTTAGGGTTAGGGTTTAAGGTTAGGATTAGGATTATGGATAGGATTTACTCTTAGGATTAGGGAGGATTTCCACCTTTTATGGTGTGATATTTTTATTACTTTATCATATCCACTTATTGTGGAGTGATAATTCCACCTTCGGTGGGTGATCCACCCCATGTGGAATATTTTATTGTTTCCCCTACCTACCCCTACCTACCCTTGCATCTCATTCAACCACATGTTGTCATTGTGCTCTCTTGTCTCTTAGCCTTGCCTTTATAAGAAAACTCATCTTTATTGCATGTAACAACTCTTGATGATTCAGTTGATCAATATTTTCATCTTGTTAGGATACAATTTATTCTTATCAATCTATTTGTCTCTCTTCTTGTGCTATTCAATGTTCTCTTGATATTGACTATTTTCAACAAATATCACATGGTATCATAGCCTATAGTGCTTCATTGAGTAGTCTCTTTTGGAGACATTTTTGGAGGGCTTCATTTTTGGATGTAGGGAGCTGCTCATTTTGGAGGTGTTGTATAACGATTTCGACCTCACCCTTGAATCCAAGGTTTCCATGAAATTTGAGTATAAATTCATCTATCTTGAGAGAAAATAAGTTTTGGAGGAAAAAATAAGCCTACTAGGTTGTGCGGTACAGATTTTTTCATTAGATTTTTTTTATGTGAATATTATTAAATTTCTACAATTTTAATTTCGTAGTTTTTAAATTTATGTACAAAGTGTTCTATTTATTAAAAAAATCAAATATTATATATTTGTGGGGGGGGGATCAAACCCCACCCCCGTATCGAGCGCAAACTGAGTGTTACATAATTTAATTTATTTGCAGGGCGTACGTTTTTTCCTAGTAGCTTTACCACCCCTTCCAGCCCCAACACCACCACCCAACTAGCCCCACCTGCAGCCTCTGTTGATGCTTAGTTTCCTTCCTGGGCTGCTCCCTCCATCCCAATAGTGGTTTCTTTGCCATCCTTCCAACTCTGCCACTTCACTCCACCGAAGCTTAGGCCACCTTGGATCCCGTCGACATGACTCTTGTCACCGACATGTGGCACATGATTATACACCCACACTGAGACTCTACCACGATGTGCATCCAGTCAGCAGACCACATGGCGTAACCTCACCGAATAGTCATCGACCACGTCATCAGCCCAATTGATTGCTTAGTTAGTGATCCCGACAAATAGCCAGGCGTACGAAAGTTATAATCACCTGCCCAGTCATCGTCGCATCACTGCCCAATTGCTAGTCTACATCAGCAGCTCGTACCGACCACATCACCTTGACACGTCAAACTACATAGTTAGCTATCCGTACAACCACGTCACTCGCTGACGTAATCTTTTGTACTACTAAAGATCATCCGTACAGTCAAGAAGAAGGGGGCAACGGTCTGATGACAGTCAAACGACCATTAAATATAGTGTCGTGAAATGCTGACACCATCATTGCATAAACAAATTTTAAAAGTTTTGGATCCCCCTCTCATTTGGTTTTTTGATTTTGTAGTTCAACTTCAAGAGGCTGTATCTTGCTCAGTTTAGCTCCTTTTTGTTACTACTTATTAAGTTGCCATTAGTTTTATGATAAAAGTCATTCTATATACTCTAGTCAGTTTCCTCTACCAAAATATTCAGTCGGTAAACACAAAATAGATGGTTACAGAAGAAAGTAGTCTCAGAGCCCAGTATACACCGAGCAGTCTACCAAGTAATGCTCTATGACTACCGAGCAACAAAGATGATACACCAAGTGAAATGTGTTACCAGATTCATTGAACTTGGACACACATATGGAAACGTGTTACAAGATCGAGGAACAAAGAACTGTTATCACATTGGAAATTGCACTTCAAGATTGTGTATGATTTCAAGGTCATTTATCCAATGAAATATTTTGTATAGTTATTCATTCAAGAAATCATGTTTATAAGATCGAAGCATGAACCTGATCATCGACATAAGAGATCTATTTATACAGTATGAAATAAGGATCAGATATGAGTGTATGAAGAAAGACATATGAAAAACATAAGAATACACAGAGTATTGTGACTGTCAGAGACACAGAGGTCACCGAGAAGCATTTCAGAGAACAGTCAAAGAATAGAGTAAACAGAAGGGTTTACCGAGTTACTTTATGAGTTACCGAGGTATTCTATAAGCAAGGTAATCTTATTTGAGCACATAGAATCTGCTATAACATTCCAGATGTGAAGTTGCAAATATTTGTAATGATTTTATTGTAATATTTTGAGGTTGTAAGAGAAACCTTTAACAGGGTAAAAGACTCTAACAAAGTCTATAAATTGTAAAGCCTTTAACCAGATGCAACATTTAGATTAAGTGTTGTAAAATCCTTTAGCAAGGTAGATCTAACAGATCTTGATACTCCTAACAGGGTAATCTATCAGAAATAGCTAAACATGTAGCTCTAACCAAGCAACCTTTATTATTGCAGTAGTGAAGTTGTGGGTGCCATCCCCACTGTAGTTTTTCTCTCTAACCAAGAGTTTCTGCGTAACCAAAATATATGTGTTATGGAGTGAATCATGTATGATTGTTATTTATTTGTTTTAGCATTATATTATGTTACAACAATATTCTATTTATGCATAACAGTATAGTTATTATTGAGAAAGATATTTGAGGTACTGATTCACCCCTCCCCTCTCAGTACATTAGCTTTCCATATTGGGCCTAATAATTGGTATTAGAGCTTGAATCTTGGAAAAGGGTTTAACAGCCTAAAGAGAAAGATCTTATCAATGGAAGGCTATAAACAATCTTGAAGAATTGTGTATCTGCAAGAAGAGTTGGATCATGCTAATCAAGTGATTGCAGACATGCAAAGACAAATACAAAAATGATTGAAAGTTAGAAGAAGATTATCTGGTGATTTGCAGGACTCTCAAGAGTTAGTGGAACAAATTGAAACATCATCTGAGAACAGTATGTCTGAAGAGGCTAAAGAAATGATTGAAGTATTGAAAGAAAAGAACAAAGCACTGACTGATCAACTAAAAGAAATGAAAAGAGAACATGAACATTTCAGCACACAGATGATTGAAAATCTTGATGCATTGAGGATAGCTGAGGATAAAATAAGAGATCTAGAAAGTGAGAATCAAGAGCTTAAAGCATTAGTATCTGAAAAGAATGATGAAATCACAAGGTTGACTGGTATTCAACAAAATCTGTCAGATCAATTGGGTTATGCACATCATGATGCAAATCTGAAAGATGATGAGAATCAAGCATTAAAACTTGAAGTATCAAGGTTGACTGGTGAACTTGAAATAGAGAAGAAATCCAAAGAAACACTGAAGAAGAGTTATGAAGCATCAAAGATATTGGATGAACAATTGAATACAAGAAGACCCAACAAAGTTGCAGGACTCGGTTACAAAGGAAAAGACTCTACCAAGAAGGGAAATCATACTACCGAGAGAGGAGAATCATCAAAGCAAGCTAGAAACAAGAAGAATATCAAAGGAAAGAAGCCTATATGCAACTACTGTGGAAATCAAGGTCATACTGCTAATATGTGCCAGATCAGAAAAGGTAAGCAACCGAATGTCACAAAGTCTAATGGTTATTGTCACAATTGCAATAAATATGGTCACACATCTAACCAATGTAGGACAAAGTCTGCTAGCAATTATTAGAAGGCAAAATTCAAAGGATTTTGTAAAAACTGCAATAGATATGGACATAGTACCGAGAAGTGTTGGTTTAAGAAAAAGAACTATATGTGGTCTACACACCGAGCAAATCCTAGAGGCTACCGAACTCACATAGATCCTTACCGATAGTATTCTGTAGTACCATGGGATTACAATACAAGGATATGGTGTGAATGTTGTGGAAGATATGGACATATAAGTGCCAACTACTTTATAAGGTTTGGAATGAAAAACCGAAGATCACGGAGAAATCCTGGTATGACTTGTTTTCATTGTCACAAAGTTGGACACTTGGCTGAAGATTGCAGAGATCAACCAAGAAGAGATATTGAAGAGATAAAAGATAAATTACAGATGATTTGGAGAAAGAAGGAAATTGTGTCAAATGAAGAAAGCACCTTACCTACCGAGTTAGGTGCACCTATTCCAAATTAATCGGTAAAAGTATGAAGGGACTACATTCTCTCAAAGGTTAAATCTTAACATTTCCTATTTTAGTATGTACTTAATTCAAAATCTACATAGCTAAGATGTATTAGAAAATCTGAAATTTTCTAAAGTCTTTTTGAGCAATATACAGGAAGTCTGTCAAGTCGGTAAATGCAGGAAGGTTGGCTACTCGGTTAAAGCACAAAAAGGAAAGTAAATCGGTTTAGTGGAATCGAGTGCATTTAATGTTTTTGACCTAACCTACACAGAGCCCGATAAGGTATATTGTGTACTTAAAACATTTACACGGTCATTTTACACTTACCTAGTTTTCAAGAGAGCAAAGCAAGCGATGCCAAGGTGATCAAACCTCCTCCGAAGCAAAATTCAAGGTATTTACATCAATCTCAACGCATTGTCTAGCTAGTTTACCGATCACATCTGTTGAGAATTTCTGTTTCATATTTGCTAAGAGGAAAGCATCTACCGTTTGAAAGTCTTCAAACCCTAAGGATCTTTTGTTAGAACTTATCCGAAATCTACATTGGCACCTAAGATCCAGAAGCCCGTTGTAGTTGAGAACATTGAAAAGCCCTCACTAAAATACTCTTTAACTCCCAAAGTTGCATCTGAACCGGATGATAAAATTGCATTCTCACTCATTCCGAATAGAGTTTTGTTAGTTGAGGATGTGAGATTCTTCACCAAATGTTGTGTTGAGGAACTCAGTCATGTTGAAATCAAGGATACATATGATGAATTGTGCACTGATGGGAAGTTGGATAGCAAGTTCAAACACATTAAAATCAAGGGATTGACTGAAGCCCTAACCTATCCTCGTGTATTCAAACCCTAGTGGGTCAAGTTTGTTCTGAGCGGAGTTCATGATGATTTCATGTGGTTAGCGGAGCAACCATTCAAAATTACCAAGGAAATCATTCATTTGATCACTGGTTACCCTATTTATGATCATGCACGAGCTCAAAAAATGATATCACAGAAGGAATTGATCAGCTTAACTAGAGTAGAATTTGATTGCAAAGGACTGAAGTTGAACAATGTGATAGATGCAGATCTGAAGTTTGCCATTAGAGTTATTGGCTATTGTTTCTTCCAATCGGCAAGGGAAAATAGTGTACCCTATGCAACAGTCAACTTAGCCTATAAAATTGTGAAGAAAGGCATGAAAATTGATTTGTGCAAAGTATTGTTGAAAAACCTGTTTGAGAATCTCAATACCATAAGGAAGCTAAAGAAGAACAACTCGGCAAATACATTGAAGTTTAGATCACTTTTGGTATGCATATTTTTCTATTTTGAGAAATTCTTTCCATCAGTCGGTAATGTAGTTTGGGAGCTACACTGACCAATCACCCATCAAATCAATGACTTTATCAAGAAGCTAGGTGATAATTTTAATGATATTATGGATGATTATTTCAGTAAGTTTCAAGAGAAGATGCATAACAGGCATAGAATTCCACCCCAGCTAGTGGAAAAATACAAGGATGACATATGTTTTGAAGTAGACACCGACTATTGCTATGTGAATGCTGTGGAACCGAGAACTCAATCTTTGCCACCAATGGGTTATGAGATTGATTTTGACATCACACAACAGTAGATAGATTCTTTTCTAACATTACCAAGGCATGCTACTGAGCTAAGATATGGAACATATGAAGAAGTGAAAGAGAAAGTAAAGATGAGCATTGTAGTACCCAAGGCTACAAGAAAGGCAACAAAAATGATCAAGGCATTATCAGAGAAATTTGGAGAAGGTTCTTCCTCCACACCTATCAAAGGCACTCTAGTCATCATTGAAGAGGAATCTGAAGCTCAAGAGGCAACTATTATATTAAGCACCAAATTGCCTAAAGGGAAAGTTCTGAAAAGAAAGAAATAGGATACACCAAAGGTATCACCGACTCCTCTAGCAAAGCGACCTAATACAAGAGCATTTTTTTGTAAATATGTATTTTAATATTTTTATTTAATAGAAAGGGCCTATTCATCAAAAAAAATAAAAATGGTCATTTCAAAGTGTCTACCAATACATGAACTCCTTTGTGCCAATAGTAGATAACTCATAATTTCCAGTAGTAGTGAACAAATGCCCCAGTAGTTTTGCACAAATGTCGAGTAGTGGTGCACAAATGATCTAATAAAGGGCAAAAAAGTTGTAAAATTATCCACTATTGGTACATGTGATATTCACTAACGATGCACTATTGATACATTTTTGGGGCTCCTTTACAATCTACTATAAAGAGATTGGATTGAAAAAAAGATGTCCACATCTTTTTTTCTTTCATATATATATTTAAAATAACTCTCAACATCAATTGAGTCATAACAGAAATGGTCCCAAGCCAAACGTGAAACGAGAGAGAGAGAATTGTAATTGTACAGGTCAAATACCTAACCATGTAGGAACTGAGTTTACTCGCTGAGTTTAAGGCATCTAGTGCGGAGCACATTTTGCCTTTTATGTTTGAATTTTAACTGGATGAATGATTTTGCCTTATATTGTATTTGGTTGATGAGATATAGGCCTAATATGAATATAACCTCAACTGTCAATATCGAAAACTCATCTCATTGTTTTTTTATTACCATCTTTCATAGTGACGTCGAATCTTTATCCTCTTGCTCTAGTAATAGGGTCTTAACCTCAATTGTATGACATTAGCAAGAGCCATGCCAACCTTTTCCTCATGGCTTTGCCTTCTAATTATTTTTCTTATCTCGTGATTTCAAAAATATTATTTATCTATTTTCTATTAATTATTGTTATGAATTCTTCAAGATTTTTTATTTGTGGTTGTTTTATCAATTCTGTTAATAATCTTTGTAAATGTATGTCTTCTGATCATCAATGACGTTTGGTTATGTTTTCAATTCTATTAATACATGAACCTTACTATTATTAGTATTTTAACATAGATTCATTTGGTGATTTGTAATGTCTCCATTTTTTAGGCAAAATAATTAATTAATTAAATTAATTAAGTTGTCTCAATTAATAATATTTCTTAAGTATAGCTTAATTGATTATTTTAATTAAAAGTATTAAGTTAATTATTTATAAAGTTGTCAAATAAATAAAAATCAAAAAGGTAATTTTATATTTAATTAATTTAATAAAGTGACTTAAATTAATATTATACCATAAAAAGTCACTTAAGTGAAATAATATTATTTCTAGAAGCTTTTTGAAAGGTTGGGAAAAAAAGTGTTGGTGTAATTATTTATTCATGTTGGATATAATTACACCTTACTTAAGTTCACTTAGGTACATGCACCACATTGTAGTTTGCATATGAGACACTTAAGGAGATATGCATACATTGAGAGTGTGTATGTAGGAGAATTTTCACCTTTTATGGTGTGATATTTCTATTACTTTATCATATCCACTTATTGTGGAGTGATAATTCCACCTTCGGTGGGTGATCCACCTCATGTGGAATATTTTATTGTTTCTCCTACCTACCCCTACCTACCCTTGCATTTCATTCAACTACATGTCATTGTGTGCTCTTGTCTCTTAGCCTTGCCTTTATAAGAAAGCTCATCTTCATTGCATTTAATAACTCTTGATGATCCAATTGATCAATATTTTCATCTTGATACGATACAGTTTATTCTTATGAATCTATTTGTCTCTCTTCTTGTGCTATTCAATGTTCTCTTGATCTTGACTATTTTCAACAAATTATCACATGGTATTAGAGCCTATAGGGCTTCATTGAGTAGTCTCTTTTGGAGACATTTTTGGAGGGCTTCATTTTTGGATGTAGGGAGCTGCTCTTTTTGGAGGCGTCGTATGGCGATTTTGACCTCACCCTTGAATCCAAGAGACCGTTTCCATGAATTTTGAGTATAAATTCATCTCTTGAGAGAAAATAAGTTTTGGAGAAAAAAATAAGCCTACTAGGCTATGCGGTACGGATTTTATTTTTTTAAATTTAAAAAAAATTATGTGAATATTATTAAATTTCTACAATTTTAATTTTGTAGTTTTTAAATTTATGTAAAAAGTGTTTTATTTATTAAAAAAAAATCAAATATTATATATTCGTGGGGGGGGGATCAAACCCCACCCCCGTACCAAGCGCAGATTGCGTATTATAGAATTTAATTTATTTGCAGGGTGCACGTTTTTTCTCGGTAGCTTTACCACCCCTTCCAACCCCAATACCACCACCTAGCCAGCCCCACCTGCAGCCCCTATCGCTCCTCAGCTTCCTTCCAGGGCTGCTCCCTCCTGTGCCCTCCATACTAGCAGTGGTTTCTTTGCCATCCTTCCAGCTCTGCCACTTCACTCCACCAAAGCTTAGGCCACCTTGGATCCAGTTGACACGACTCTTGTCATCGACATGTGGTGCATTCTTATACGCCCACACTGAGACTCTACCATGATGTGCATCTAGTCAGCAGACCACGTGGCATAACCTCATCGAATAGTCATTGACCACATCATCCGCCCAATTGATTTCTTAGTCAGTGGTCCCTACAAATAGATAGGCGTATGAAAGTTATAATCACCTACCCAGTCATCGCTGCATCACTGCCCAGTTGCCAGTCTACATCAGCAAGTCGTACTGACCACATCACCCTGACACATTAGACTGCACAATTAGCTATCCGTACAACCACGTCACCCGCTAACGTAATCTTTTGTACTACTAACATCATCATCCGTACGGTCAGGAAGAAGGGGTGACGGTTTGATGACAGTCAAACGACCATCAAATTTAGTGTCGTGAAATGTTGACATCATCATTGCATCAACAAATTTTAAATTTTTTGGATCTCCCTCTCATTTGTTTTTTTGATTTTGTAGTTCAACTTCATGAGGCTGTATCTTGCTCATTTTAGCTCCTTTTCTCATGCAATTTTTTTTGATTTGGGATAATTTGTCATGCTCTTCGTAGTGGTGGAGGAATTTACATTTTTTCACAATTTTCAATTTTTGATGACTGTGCCTATATAATCCTCAATTTTGCAACTTCAGAGGCCTCATTTGGAGTCATGCGACCTCCTTTTCAGGTTTTTTTTTAAAAAAAATTTCATCTAATTTCATAATCTGCCACCAGTTTTTAGTGATTTGGAGTAGAAATTGCACTTTCATTATTTGGTCATTTTGGCCTATTTGGTACTTGCATTTTGTTTGGATCTCAGTTTAAATCACTTGCAGTATTTGTTGGGGTCTCTTATAGCCTATTTGAGGTAGTTGTAAAGTTGAAATTAGAAGTCCACCTTGCCTTGTTTTGCAAGTGGCCCATTGTACACAGACTAAGTATAAAGTGTCAAATTATCATTTTGGGGGGTTTCTTGACTGAGTAATTTAAGGGGGTGTCTTGTGTGATTGTGCCTCTCTCTATCTTGTGTTTTTTTCATTTTGGTGCCATGGGTTTTCCAAAATTTCCACTTTTAACTCCACATAATTATGCATCATGAAAGATTAAGGCATGGAGTAAACTAATTGAAAAAGGACTCATTCAATTTGTAAATGGAACAATAACAACACCACCTGATCCTAATTCTCAAATTGAATATCTCATTAAAAATTGTATGGTACTTGGAACCTTGAGAAAGTATTTATCAGATGACCTCATTTTTCACATTGATAAGTGTATTACAGTTAAAGAGGCTTGGGATATTTATGAGAAGTTGTATGATCAAGTTGATGAGATTAAGGGCTACAAGCTTGATAGTGAACTCACAACATTGGATCCCAAGGATTTTGATACAATCCAAGATTATGTAACAAAAGAAAATGAGCTAAGAGAAAAGCTAAAGGATTGTGGCATTGACAAAAAGGATGCTCAATTGGTTTACAACTTATTGGAAAAACTTCCATTAGAGTATGCAACCTTTGTCTCTATATTTCACACCCATCGATTGGCTCAAGGTGCCTCCAACACCCCACCATCCTTTGATGCATTAATGGAGATGTTGATGCTTGAGAAATATAAGTTGACTAAGATGGAGATTCTCAAATCTTAAAAGTCACAAGCTTTGGTGGTTAATAAAGGGAATCAAAGCAATCAAGGAAAAGGCAAGAACCTAAAGCAACCTAATTCTAAACTACAACAAAACGGAACACAATCCTCCTCTCCACAACAAGGTGATTCTACATCCACACCTAAGAGGAAATCCTATAAGGACAATATTTTTTGTGCATATTACAAGAAGTCGAGACACATGATGAACAACGTTGTTACAAGAAGGATATTGATGAATTGAAACATCTCCTTGAGAAGAGAAAAGTTAGTTTACCTTATAGAATGTATGCTTATTCTTCCAAAGAAAAGGATAAAGGAACTTGGTTCACTCTTTTGGGACAGATAAAGGAAAGGGACAAGCTCTTTGTGCTACTACAAGCCAAGATTCAGGGAGATGGCTTCTAGATTCAGGGGCTTCTCATCATATGACATATTCACAGTCTATGTTTTCTTCATTTTTAAGCCTTGCATTATGCCACATATTTTGTTGGGAAATCATACATACATGGATGTGATTGGGAAAGGACTTATTGCCATTGGGGATAACTCCTTCAATGATGTGTTGTGTACCCCATTTGACAAACAATCTTCTTTCCATCTATCAAATCACACATGGGGCAATGAGGAAAACTGTGGAGTTCACACTTGATTCAGTTATCATTAGAGACTTGGAGAGTAGAGATATCATTGCAACTGGGGTGGTTGATCATGCATCTCAGTTGTACTCTGTTTCACATTTTTGTCCTATTAATGAGGTTGACTCTTCCTATGTTGATGATTCAGATTTTGAGGAGAACTTTGGGTACTTGAATTTGAGGATTCTCACATGTGACTCCGTTCTTGAGCCTTGCATTTCATCTCCTCCTATTGATATCACATCGCCTATTCCACCTAATGTTGCAGATGTTGTGACAATTTTGCCTTCTTGTGATTCAGTGTAGTAGGATATTCCTTGTCTTTCAACTTCAGTTCATTAGGATGAGTACTTGATAGACACTACAAGTTTGTTTGTGAAGTCCTACATTGCAGATTTGGGAGACATCATTGATGATATTCATCTTCTCTTTGATGAAGGTGATCCTTCATTGATTGTCACGATGGAAAAAGCTGACCCTCTTGTGCATTCTCTTCATGATCATTTTTTTGAGGTTGACATGATTGTGGATTCTTATGTACAACAGTTGGAGGAGGTCTCTTTATCTTTAGAGGAGACAAATGGGCGTGTGCACAAAGATGGTGGTTAGAAAAGTGGACACCACCCAAAAAAAACTTAGAAAAACAGGCAGTGCGTGCGTGGTTTTAAAATTTCAAATTCTCACGTATGCGCTTAGGTTTGTTCTTCCCGAGCCTAGAAAAGGTAGCGTGTACGCGCTGCTTTTAGGAAAATGAGTGCGTATGCGCTACACCCAGGAAAATTAGTGCGTACGCGCTGCTTATAGGAAAATGAGCGATTACACGCTAATAATCCAAATAAAACCGCGTACGCGGTGCCTGGTAAAAAATTCTAAAAAAAAAACTGGGTCTCATTTACTCGTAAAGCGCATTTTTACTTCATTTTTTCCCCATTTTCTAACCTAAACCGTGAACAGGGTGCTAAATTTGTCCTCCAGGCTATGGATCAAGGTTAGTTTTTGTTTATTTTTGTCTTTCTTTCTGGTTTATGCAATTTGTTTTACATTTTGAATTTAATTTCATTAATTTTGATTAGGTTTTTTCATTTTTTGTTTCAAAAACTAGATTCTTCTAATCCACAACAAGAACAACCAAATGCACCTCCTGAAAACCCACAAGAACAACCAAATGCACCTCCTAAAAACACACAAGAACAACCCCCAATTCCTCCTTTTGACTGCACAACCAAAACACAGGAAGAATTAATTAACTAGTTAGGACAAAATACATCTAAAATCAATAGACTGATTGTTAAATTGAAAACTTCTAAACTTGACCATCATCAATCCCTCGCCTCTAGCCTAGAAAAATTAGCTAGTGGTGCCATAGCTGTTTCCACAGAAATTACCAAATGGGGAAGCTTTAGGGATAGGTGTCGTCAATTCTATGCCAATGGGCTATCATACGATGGAGTAAAAAACAAAAATATTTCTAAACAACAAATATGTGACCTTTTTGTTGATGCCAAAACTAGTGAGTCATTACCTCTTAATGCAAAGAGGTTTCCCATACATTGATGTACCAATGTACAAATGAAGAATCTTTTTTGGAAGAGGTGGTGGATGGTCTTTGATGATCCACCTTGTAATAATTATGAGGTGCCATTATATTTTTTGAGAAAAATATATTGTGAGTTTGTGCTCAATGTGCAGCCAAACTATTTTGACATGAGACAGTTTCATGGTAGAGGTGGTGGCTTTGCCCAAGATAGACCTAGAGCCCATAGGATATTAGCCGCAGAGAGTCACCGCCCCCTAGAACCTAAACCCAAGGTGCATCATGCTATCCCATTAGAGCTGAAAGAGTCGATGGAGCTACAGACTCTTCAGGCGGCCACAACATTGACTGGTGCCATCATCTAGCATGGGACGTCATTAGCACACCCTATTGTATTGGATGATGAGCCATTAGAAGGCGACGGAGAGCCCATTGAGCATATGTGTGTTAGTTGCTCGGGGATATGCTTGGGTTTAGATGATGCAGCCGGTGCAGATGGATCCTCATATCATCTGTGTACGATTTGTAGCTATATGTCAGGCTCACACAGCTGAGGATGTCGCACTGACAGATGAGTTGATGGACATGGTGTTTGCCCATGAGCCACAGGCACAGGTGTGTTGATTTGAATTCATAACATTTTATTTATCAATCGCTTTAAATTTGTAATTATATAAATGAATTTTCATTTATACATTGATTTAAATTGAGACAAATAATATGCATTTCAGGATGTAGTAGCGGTATCCCATACACCTCCCCCAGTTACCATAGCTGCAACTTCGATGCCTGAGGTATAAATTTTGTAACATGTTAAAATAGAATAGTACACTTTGAATTCAAAAAAATACAAGATATACTAACTATCTTTAATGCTTGGTCCAATTTTTGGTTTGTAGGTGTTGACAGGGGACGAAATGTCCCAGATTGATGACATCACGCTCTTAGTGATCGATTTTGGCCTACAAGGCTATACGGTATCATATTTTGTACAACTCTTTTTGTGTATTGTTTTGATGGAATATGCAAGTCATTTCATTTTAGATTTTTAAAATTATGTTTAATTTATTATCTGTACTAATATCTCATGTTAATTTTGGGTTTTTAGGGTACCCCCTCCACTTCTAGGGCTCGTCCTAAGAAAAAGAATTCCTTGAAGACGCCAAAATGTGTGAAGAAGGTAATTGAACACATTTTTAGTTGTACAATTGTTTTAAAATGTTGAAATCAAGTATTAGTTGGGGTTTGTAGATTGATTAGTGTTTTTTGTCTATTTTACATGTACAATGGCCATTGAGCTTTGTGGATATGTTGAATGCACCTGATTCGCCTGCGGATCAAGAGAGGGCGAAGGTATGTATCTCTACTTTATTTTCTTGATTCCATGATTATATGCACGCGTACATGTGAACTTGTGATATATTATAATCTTATAATATTTTCATATATGAAATATCCATACCTTTTTTGTCAATGGCGAACCCTCCTCCTTGCACTGGAGAAGCATCTCAGGATCCAGTACACTTTTGTTTGATATGTAAAATTAATTGTTTTCGACCTTCAATACTTATCATTATATTAATTGTATTTAATCTTTGTACATTTTTTGTATAGGTAATAGCATCAGTTTCTACATCGACGGTGAGCCATCCTCAGTCCATTGGAGAAGCATCTCAGGCACAGGTACGTCATTGTTCTCTATATTATAGCTTTTAAGTTTTTTTGATATATTTATCTTAGTACTTTGTATTAATTGTACATTTAATCTACAATAGACTCCTTCGTGGTACGGCCATAACGTGGATCAATTTAAATATGTTTTCAAGAAAACTCCTAAGAGTGACAAGGAGAGGAGAGAGAAGACATTAGCTCCTGGATCAACCGATGAGGTAATCTACATTTCAATTGCAAAGAAATTAAAGTTAAATGCATAGTTATGATGTTAATTGTGAACTATTTTCTATAAAAGAATTCTAACTTGGCTTTTGAATTGTGGTTTTGCAGCCATCTACAAAGCCGCGTACTGCGCCAAAGAGGCTTGATTTTGATGATCCACCACAAGTTTAGGATCATATAGTGTTAGTTTTGGTCATAGAATGACCAATACATGTAGATATATTCTACATTTTTATTGTATATTGATTTGGACATGGCATATGCCACATTTTTGTAATACTTGTATTGACTTGGCAGACATGCCTTTTTATATATATAAATATCGATATTCGATCCAATAAATGTGTAATGAGTTCATTATTTTGTATTCATTGTATTTTGTGGTTGTCCTTTTATAAATTTAAATGAATATTTGCATATGTAATCAACAATATGAATATAAACAACAAAAATATATGATATAAAGCATTGCAATCGTGGAATATGATTTGATAAAATTTCTAAAATGTTGAATTAACCCTACAAAACTCCTTGTATTCAGTTCATTATTGTGTATTTGCTATATTTGGTGGCTTCCCTTTTATAAATTTAAATGAATATTTGCATATGTAATTAACAATATGAATATAAACAACAAAAATCGACAATATGAATATAAACAACAATGTGTTTGGTGCGAGAGCACCCTCAAGCTCGCAATGGTCAAATTTTGTTCCTTGTGTGTACAAACCAACATTGCGAGTGCATCCGAGTGGGCAGGTTTACGCTAGGCATGGCTCTGTCATGCATCCCAAAGCACCAAAATGTCGAGAGTCATACCCTACCAGTGCGATCTCTTAAGTGCCTTGAGTCCAAAAAATTATCAAAATTTGATGGACTGTTTCTTCCAATCCATGACACATAGGTCGATCTATTTGATCTCGTGGGGTCGCGTGAGGCTCCTCTACAATGGCTTATCTCGGTTTTCGATGAATCGAAGCCATTTTCAATTAGTAGCATTTTTTCGCCTGCTCAAAAAATCGTAAGTTGCTTGCAAGGAAAAGTTGCAGGATTGGCTAAAATTGATTTTGTTCCTCATGTGCACAAACCGTTATCATGAGCACATCTGGGTGGAAGTTTTATGCTAGGCATGGCCCTGTCGTGCATCCCAAAGCACCAGAACATTGAGAGTCATACCCTACCGGTGCGATCTCTCAAGCGCCCTGAGTCCAAAAAATTGTCAAAATTTGACGGACTGTTTCTTCCAATCCACGAAACATACGGTCAATATGTTTGATCCCGTGGGGTCACGTGAAGCTCCTCTACAATGACCTATCTCGGTTTTCGATGAATTGAAGCCATTTTCAATTAGTAGCATTTTTTCGCCTGCTCAAAAAACCGTCAGTTACTTGCAAGGAAAAGTTGCAAGATTGGCTAGAATTGATTTTGTTCCTCGTGTGCACAAACCGACGTCACGAGCGCATCCGAGTGGGTAGGTTTATACTGGGCATGGCCCTATTGTGCATCCCAAAGCACCAGAACGTCGAGATTCATACCCTACCGGTGTGATCCCTCAAGTGCCCTGAGTCCAAAAAATTTTCAAAATTTGACGGACTGTTTCTTCCAATCCACGACACATACGGTCGATCTGTTTGATCTCATGGGGTTGTGTGAGGCTCCTCTACAATGGCCTATCTTGGTTTTCGACGACTCAAAGCCATTTTCAATTAGTAGCATTTTTTCGCCTGCTCAAAAAACTGTCAATTGCTTGCAAAGAAAAGTTGCAAGATTAGCTAGAATTGATTCTATTTCTTGTGTGCACAAATCGATGTTGTGAGCACGTCTGGGTGGGCATGTTTACACTAGGCATGGCCCTATCATGCATCCCAAAGCACCAGAACATCGAGAGTCATACCCTACCAATGAGATCTCTCAAGTGCCCTGAGTCCAAAAAATTGTCAAAATTTGACGGACTTTTTCTTCCAATCCATGACACATACGGTCGATCTATTTGATCCTGTGGGGTCATGTGAGGCTCCTCTATAATGGCCTATCTCGGTTTTTGTTGGGAAAAATGGTGTCTCAACCTTGCATTTATGTGAGGTTACTATTTATAGTAAGTTTTCATTTGAGCATGAAATGGTGCGAAACTCTCCCTGAAGCTTCTGGTTGGCTAGATAAGCATTCCGGTAAAGTTGCGTCGCAAGGTCACAGCTAGTTTTGAAGATATTAAAGTTTTCGTCTTGGAGGGGTGCAATAAAATATTTAAACTTAATTTTGGGGACTTTAGAGGCTCCGAAATGCCCTGAAAAGTGGCCGTAACCGGCAAAGCGGGTTACAAGGTGATAGAGCACTTCGCGAACTTTCCGGCGCTTCAAACGGTTCGTCAATCGGACACCCGGTTCTCAAGTTATGGCCTCCGGAAGTTTGTACTCCTGAAATAGGAAAAAATAATTTGTATCGGATACATAAATGAGCTGTAAAAGGGAGCGACACGTGTTGATGTGTGCTTTAATATGTCATAGGGCATCTAGAAGGGAGATAAGGTCGGCTACACCTTATTGGGTGGTTTTAGCCCATGGTTTTGTAATACCGTTTGACGGTTTCTTGTATTGTATCTCCTATTTATGAGGTGTGTGAGATAGAGGTTGTGTAAGAGTCTTATGGCTATTGAGTTGCCTCTGAATCTCTGATTAATGGTACTCCTGCGAAGAGCTTGCTCTACAAGTATGTTGTAATCTATTTTTGATTGCTGAATAAAATATTGAGCTGCTTTTGGAGGGTGGGGTTTTTTTCTCCCGAAAGGGTTTTCCCCACGTAGATCATTGTGTTGTGGTATGAATGTTATTATATCTATTTCTATTTTCTGTAACTGTTGTAATGATCTGAAAAAGTTTTGCATTACCCTCCTCTCAAGGTTAGTGTAGGAAGTTGTTTCCGCTACTTAACTTCCTTACAAGTGGTATCAGAGCCTGATCACCTTTGGTTTCAATTGTGGGCAGTTGGGTTTTTTGAACTAATCCAGATTTGAGTGGGAGCTTGTGCAGAAGACACTTTTTGATCTTGTTGCAGGAATATTCAGATGGCGAGTTCGTCAGGGAGAATAGAGGTGGAGAAATTTAACGAAAGTAATTTTGAGATGTGGAAGCTGAAGATGGAAGATCTGCTAATAGATCGAGATCTTTGGGATGCTATTGATGCGAATGTCCAAAGGCCCTCAGATCCTACTACGGCAGCTCAGTATGATGTTATGGACCGAAAAGCTAAGGGTCTAATCAGACTGTGCCTGGCAGACTCTATTCTAATCAATGTCCATGAAGAGAACTCTGCAAAGAAGCTATGGACTAAGCTTGGTGAGATGTATCAAGTGAAATCTTTATTAAATCAAATTTTCTTAAGAAAGAAATTGTATTCCTTGAAGATGGAAGAGGGTGGACGAATTGCAGACCACCTAGAAGCATTCAATATGTTGGTGGCTCAATTAGTATCCGTCGGTGTTAAGATGGACGAGGAGGAGAAATGTCAGATCTTGCTTTGTTCTTTGCCTGATTCGTGGGATTCTCTTGTTATGGCTATCGGTAGTACTTCTGTTGTTTTGAAATCTGAAGACGTGGTGGGTGCCCTACTCGGTGAAGAGATGCGAAGGAAGGTATCCATCAGTTCAAAAGAAGCCCTAACCGTTCGTGGAAGACCTAGGGAGAAAGGCAAGAAGAATGAGAAGCGCGACAAGTCCAAATCCAAAGGGAGATCGAAATCTCCTGGAAAGTCCAAAGTCATTTGCTGGAATTGCGGTAAACCGGGTCACATCCGTAAGGACTGCAAAGAAGAAAAGAAGAAGAAGAAAAAGAAAAGGTTCGATTCTGATTCTGAGTCCGACAAGGAAGATGGCGATGCATTTATTGCGGCTTTGGCGACTCATACAGGTAATGATGCCTGGCTAATTGACTCAGGTGCATCTTTTCATATGACTTCCAATAGAGATTGGTTTTCTGAATATGAAGGATTTAATGGAGGTAAGGTGTACTTGGGTGATGATTCACCTCTAGACATTGTTGGTCGAGGTAAAGTTAGAATCAGGTTTTCTGATGGTAGAATAAAAAGGATTAATGGTGTGCTGCATATCCCTGGATTAAAATGAAACCTGTTATCTGTGAGCAAACTGATAGATGCGGGTGTGTAGGTAGTCTTTTCTGAAACAGGATGTAAGATGATTAAGGGTGCTATGGTAGTTGCTAGAGGTGTCAGGTTTGGCACTTTGTATAAGCTTGAAGCATACACTGTTGAATGTAATAGCACTTCTGTAAAAAGAAAATCTGCGGATACTTCACTGGAAGATTTGAAGGTTTCACCTTCAGCAGATGGAAATGGTTTTTGGGTACCTAAGGGTGCTCTTTCGTCTGAAGCAAAGTTACCTGCAGAGAAGACTATGTTATGGCACCAGAGACTTGGCCACATTGGAGAAAAGGGTCTAAGAACCTTGAAAAATAAAAATCTTGTTGAAGGTTTGAATGATTGTAATCTTGACTTTGATTTCTGTGAGCATTGCATTTATGGAAAACAAAACCGCGTTCAGTTTTACTCGAGTTCTCATAAAACTTGTGGTGTTTTGGATCTTATCCATTCTGATGTGTTTGGTCCAGTAGATGTCCCTTCGATTGGAAAATCCACATATTATGTTTCATTTATTGATGATTTTAGTAGAAGGACATGGGTATATTTTCTAAAGAGTAAATCTGAAGTTTTTAGTCATTTTAAAGAATTTAAAGCAATGGTTGAGTTGCAGACTGGAAAGAAAATAAAATGTTTGAGAACTGATAATGGCGGTGAGTTTTGCTCTAATGACTTTGATAGATTCTGTAAAGACTGTGGAATTAACAGGCAGAAGACAACTTCGTATTCTCCACAGCAGAATGGAGTTGCAGAAAGAATGAACAGGACACTGATGGAGAAGGCTAGGAGTATGTTGAGTGGTGCTGGTCTCGAACAAAAGTTTTGGGCTGAAGCTGCTGCCACTGCTTGCTACCTGATTAACAGGTCTCCTACATCAGCTCTTGTTGATAAAACACCTATGGAAGCATGGTCAGGTCACAAGCCTTCATTGAGACATCTTAGAGTTTTTGGTTGCGAGGCATATGCACATGTGCCAAAGGAGAAGCGAACAAAGTTGGAGAACAAGGCTGTGAAATGTATCTTCATCGGGTATAGTTATGGTGTGAAAGGATACAAGCTTTGGGACCCTGTTGCACAAAAGGTAATTCATAGTAGAAGTGTTATTTTTAGAGAAATTAAGTCTCCTTCTGTTACATTGCAGCCAGAACAGACTAAAAAAGAAGATGTGATTCAACTTCCTTCTACACCTGAAAGAGTTGAATCGAGACCCCTAGATAGGCAAGAATTTGAGGAGAGCTCGTCTAGCTCTGAATCTTCAGAAGAGGAGGAAGAACCTCCAACTCAGCTTGTTCGAAGGTCTACAAGACATAGACAACCACCTGAAAGGTATTCACCTGATGATTGGAGATGTATTTTTGCTCTGAATACTAGTGTGGATGAACCGAAATCTGTAGAAGAGGCATTAGGTATGAATGATGCAGAATCCTGGAAGATTGCTATGGAGGAAGAAATGGCAGCTTTGAAAAAGAATGATACATGGGATCTTGTACCATTGCCTGAAGGACGAAAACCTGTTGGTTGTAAATGGGTGTTCAAGAAAAAGATTGGTTCAGATGGAAGCATTGAGAAGTATAAAGCAAGGTTGGTTGCAAAAGGCTACTCTCAGGTTGAGGGTGTTGATTACGGTGAGATATTTTCTCCTGTTGCAAAAATGACGTCTATTAGATTTTTGCTTTCTATTGCTACTGCTTATGATTTAGAGGTTGAACAAATGGATGTGAAAACTGCTTTCCTTCATGGTGAGTTGGAGGAAGATATTTATATGACACAGCCGGAGCACTATGTGGTGAAAGGCAAAAGTAATTTGGTCTGTAAATTGAAGAAATCTTTGTATGGCCTCAAACAAAGTCCTAGGATGTGGTACCAGAAATTCGATACATATGTGTTGAGTTTGGGATTTGAACGTTCTAAATCAGATCACTGTGTTTATTATAAATCTTATGGTGATCATTTCTTATTCATTGCATTGTATGTTGATGATATGTTATTCATTGGTAAAGGGAAAGGTATGATTTCAGAACTGAAGTCTCAGCTCGTTGCTAAATTTGAAATGAAAGATCTTGGTGCAGCAAAGCACATTCTTGGGATGGAAATTAGAAGAGATAGGGTGAACAGAAAGCTATGGCTAGGCCAGAGTAAGTATGTGAATTCAGTGTTACAGAGGTTCAACATGCAGAATTGTAGACCATTGAGTGTTCCTTTTACAGTTGGAATGAAACTATCTATTTCAGATTGTCCTACATCCCCATTGGAGATGGAAGACATGAGCAGAGTGCCTTACCAGAGTGCGGTTGGAAGCTTGATGTATGCTATGGTCTGTACTAGACCAGACATTGCCCAAGCAGTGGGAGTACTTTCTAGATATATGTCTAATCCTGGTAGAGTTCATTGGGATGCAGTCAAAAGAGTCTTCAGATATTTGAAGGGTACTTCAGAGTATTCTTTGTGTTATCATGGTAATTCAGTTGGAGACATGACTTCCCTTGATATCCATGGTTATGTGGATTCAGATTGGGCAGGTGATATTGATAGCAGAAGATCCACCAGTGCTTATGTGTTTACTTTGTTTGGTGGTGCAATTAGTTGGATGAGTAAACGACAGGCTGTGGTTGCTTTATCCACTACTGAAGCAGAGTATATGGCAGCTACTCATGCTTGTAAAGAGGCCATTTGGCTTAAGAGACTATGTTCGGATATTGGAATAAAACAAGGTACAGTGATAGTTTACTGTGACAGTCAGAGTGCAATTAGCCTAGCTAAGAACCCGACATTTCATGCCCGGACCAAACATATTGATGTTCAGTATCATTTTGTTAGAGATATGGTCGAAGATGGTAGGGTGAAGCTGGTTAAGGTGGAAACTTTGATGAATGTTGCAGATGCTTTAACTAAGGCTGTGAGCACAGAGAAGTTCAGATGGTGTTCAGAGTCTATGGGCCTTATGGCCCCTAGCAATTGATTCATTGTGTTGACATTCCCTTCCGCTCATGCAAGGTGTTCGACAAGTGGGAGATTTGTTGGGAAAAATGGTGTCTCAACCTTGCATTTATGTGAGGTTACTATTTATAGTAAGTTTTCATTTGAGCACAAAATGGTGCGAAACTCTCCCTGAAGCTTCTGGTTGGCTAGATAAGCATTCCGGTAAAGTTGCGTCGCAAGGTCACAGCTAGTTTTGAAGATATTAAAGTTTTCATCTTGGAGGGGTGCAATAAAATATTTAAACTTAATTTTGGGGACTTTAGAGGCTCCGAAACGCCCTGAAAAGTGGCCGTAACCGGCAAAGCGGGTTACGAGGTGATAGAGCACTTCGCGAACTTTCCGGCGCTTCAAACGGTTCGTCAATCGGACACCCGGTTCTCAAGTTATGGCCTCCGGAAGTTTGTACTCCTGAAATAGGAAAAAATAATTTGTATCGGATACATAAATGAGCTGTAAAAGGGAGCGACACATGTTGATGTGTGCTTTAACATGTCATAGGGCATCTAGAAGGGAGATAAGGTCGGCTACACCTTATTGGGTGGTTTTAGCCCATGGTTTTGTAATACCGTTTGACGGTTTCTTGTATTGTATCTCCTATTTATGAGGTGTGTGAGATAGAGGTTGTGTGCAAGAGTCTTATGGCTATTGAGTTGCCTCTGAATCTCTGATTAATGGTACTCCTGCGAAGAGCTTGCTCTGCAAGTATGTTGTAATCTGTTTTTGATTGCTGAATAAAATATTGAGCTGCTTTTGGAGGGTGGGGTTTTTTTCTCCCGAAAGGGTTTTCCCCACGTAGATCATTGTGTTGTGGTATGAATGTTATTATATCTATTTCTATTTTCTGTAATTGTTGTAATGATCTGAAAAAGTTTTGCATTACCCTCCTCTCAAGGTTAGTGTAGGAAGTTGTTTCCGCTACTTAACTTCCTTACAGTTTTCAACGACTCAGAGCCATTTTCAATTAGTAGCATTTTTTCGCTTGCTCAATTAGTTTGAGTCATATCCAAATAGTGTTTCACATGTGGCTCACGATTTTTAGACCCAATTCACCTTCTAACAACATCTCTTTGGTTGGGCGATACTCTTGTGTTGTCGTGCCAAAAATTTTCAATTAATGTTTTTAGTGCATCTACAACAACCTTGTCTTTGCGTGGTAGTCTACCCGAGAATGCCCAAAGAGAATTATTGTTAGGTTCCTCTATTTGTTCTCGCCTCTTTAATGCTTTACTTAATGTTGTTCTACTAACGTTTAATGACTTACTTGTTTTGCTTATCAAATGATCTTTTTTTATTTTCTTTCTCATTATGGTTGATGTAATGACATGTCAAGTAGCATTAGAATCTTTACTACGTGATTTTGAACCAATAGATTGATATGCATCAAATAGATTTCTGACAATAGTTCTTTCACTATTACTTTCAGATGATCTTAGGCCTAGAATTTTCTTTGTCTCTCTAAAATTCAAATTTTTAATCATTTGAACAATTAATTGACATCTTGCAGTTTGATTTAAGTTTTTAAAATAGTTTTGCCATATTCTTTTAACCATTCTCCTACAAGGTCGTTTATTCATTTTATTGGGCATTGACTTCAATATATTCTCATCAAGGTCAATTAGATACTTTGGTTTCCTACGAATAATTCTAGGAGGTGTTAACATTGGTGCATTATGTACATTCAATTCATCAAGTAGAGAAGGTGTAATATGTCTATCATTTAATTGATTATTCAATGCGGTATCTTCTTCAATTGCATTAGGTTCAAATGGCAAATTATCAAATGTTTCTTCTTCAATTGCATTAGGTTCAAACGGTAAATTATCAAATGTTTCTTCTTCAATTGCATTAGGTTCAAACGGTAAATTATCAAATGTTTCTTCTTCAATTGCATTAGGTTCAAATGGTAAATTATCAAATGTTTTTTCTTCAATTGCATTGGGTGCATTATATTCGTTTGGTAAATCGAATTGAGACGTTGAGGTTGACATACCTTCTCTCCCATTGTTCTTATGTCATGCAATTTCTTCATACGCTGCCTTTGTCTTTCCTTTTGAGCCTCTCATTGTTCCATCATTCCTCGCTTGTTCTTTCCCATGGTTGAGATCGGTTGACCTAAATAGAATCATATTACATATATATGTAAAGAAAAGTTCATAAATAAACAAATAACCATAAATATGCATCTTATCACTATTTTTTGGAATCAAACTATTAAACAATCACAATTCAATCATTTGAAACCATGCAAAAATAAAAAACTACTAAAAACAACAATTCAATCATTTGAAATCATGCAAAAACAAAAAATTCACTTACTTTTATGTATACAATAGTGATAGAAGTGCAGACATAGTTCTAGTGGGGCCTTCAACGACCTCAAAAACTTCTTTTGAGGCTGTTGAGGCTCTTGGGCAACTAAAACTATGTCTATAAACCACGTACGTGCTACATTGATAACCGCGTATGCGTTGTTAGACCATAAAATGTTGACAAGCCCAACAGTATTCCTTTTTCCCATTCTGGGCTGATAAGTAGCACGTACACACTACTAAGCATAAAAATGTTATCGCAGGGTATCAAATAATGGGAATAGTACCTTGTACGCGCTTATGAGTAATAAGTACCACGTATGCGCTACTAAGCCTTAAAAAAGTTATGGCAGGCCAAGGAACTAATAGTTTCAGTACCTCGTACGCGCTCTTGAGAGAGGTAGACGGAGGGAGAGAGAGAGAGAGAGAGAGAGAGAGAGAGAGAGAGAGAGAGAGAGAGAGAGAGAGAGAGAGAGATAGAGGGGTGGGAGAGAGAGAGAGAGAGAGAGAGAGAGAGAGAGAGAGAGAGAGAGAGAGAGAGGGGGTGGGAGAGGGAGAGAGGGCGAGAGGGAGAGAGGGAGAGAGAAGAGGGGGGTGGGAGAGGGAGAGAGAGGGAGAGAGGGAGAGGAGAGGGGAGAGGGAGAGATGGAGAGAACATGGGGGGAAGGGAGAGGTAGAGAGAGAGAGAGAGAGAGAGAGAGAGAGAGAGAGAGAGAGAAGGAGAGGGGAGGGGAGAGGGAGAGAGAGGGAGACAGGGAGAGAACATGGGGGAAAGGGAGAGGTAGAGAGAGAGAGAGAGAGAGAGAGAGAGAGAGAGAGAGAGAGAGAGAGAGGAGAGGGAGAGAGAGGGAGAGGAGAGGGGAGAGGGAGAGAGAGAGGAGGAGAGGGAGAGGAGAGGGGAGAGGGAGAGAGAGGGAGAGAGGGAGAGGACATGGGAGAAAGGGAGAGGTAGAGGGAGGGAGAGAGGGAGAGGACATGGGAGAAAGGGAGAGGTAGAGGGAGGGAGAGGTAGAGGGAGGGAGAGAGGGAGAGAAGATGGGGGAGGGAAGGTAGAGAGAGAGAGAGAGAGAGAGAGAGAGAGAGAGGGGGGAGAGTAGGGGGGAGGGAAAGAGGAGGGGTCTTAAGGGGATACCATATGACCTCTTAGGAAACAATACGACCTCTAATGACCTCTAATGACACCTCTAATTTCTTTAGGTGATAGGTGTTGTGTAACAACATGGGAACTCTCACATACCCACCACTATCATTCTACATGACATCATTTGTTTTACTCTCCCTCTTTCTCTTCCTACCTGTTGTTTTCTTCTGAAAAACATATTGCAGGTAGAGAGAGGGAGAGAGAGAGATGGGGGAGGGAAGGTAGAGAGAGGGAGAGAGGTAGAGGGAGGTAGAGGGAGAGAGAAGAGGGGGGTGGGAGAGAAGAAGGGGTATGGAGGAAGGGAGATGGAGAGAGAGAGAGAGAGAGAGGGAGAGAGGGAGAGAGGTAGAGGGAGGGGGAGGGAGAGGGAGAGAGAGGGAGAGGGGGAGAGTAGGGGGGAGGGAAAGAGGAGGGGTCTTTAGGGGTCACAGGATACCATATGACCTCTTAGGAACAATACGACCTCTAATGACACCTAAGGGGCCATATGGTGGGCTAATAAAATGATATATTAAATTTAAAGTTATGAATAGAACATCATACAACGAGACTCCAAGTGAACAAACAACGAGGCTTCACTAAAAAGCAAGTGTATGAGCTTGACCTAACCCTAAGAGTACTGCCTAAGTTCTAAAACATATGATGCTATTAAATTTGCAAGGTTATAAGACTGATCTTGATTGTGACTATAGGAATTACACACTTGATTTCTTTCATGGGTATGTACCGTTCCAAGCTGTTTGACAAGTAATGATCATCATATACTACCACTGCCATGCATAAAACAAAATTTAATTTCTTTAGGTGACAGGCATTGTGTAACAAGATGGGAACTCTCGCATACCCACCACTATCATTCTATAGGACATCATCTGTGTTACTCTCCCTCTTTCTCTTCCTACCTGTAGTTTTCTTTTGAAAAACATATTGCAGGTACTTTGACTCATCATGTTGCTTTGTTGACACTATTTTCCACATCTGCTCTGCTCATTAAAAACACATTCGAGAGGAATATTACTACAGGTTTCCTTGTTTGTCATAGTAATACACATGTGGTTCAATTTCAAACCCTATTCCTCCTATTCAATATACACATAAAAATCCATCAGTCAATTTTTTTAGGAGAGGATACATGATAAAAATCAAAGAGGAAGTTGCAGATAAGAAATAAATTCACTTACTTCTATAGAAGTGCAGACATAGTTGCAGTGGGGTATGGAGGTAGAGAAGAAGAGAAAGAGGGATGGGGTATGGAGGAAGGGAGAGAGAGAGAGAGAGAGAGAGAGAGAGAGAGAGAGAGAGAGAGAGAGACCGAGTATGCGTTTGAGAGGGAGAGACGATACACTTACATGTGTATATATATGTTTAATATATTAATTGTATATAAACATATTATATATACAATGTCATATTATACACATATTATATATTAAATATATTATATGTATATACACATATTATACATAGAATATCATATTATACAATAGCGCGTACGCACTGTTTATAGTAAAGATAGCGCGTACACGCTGTTTATAGGGAAACAAGTGCGTACGCGCTGCTTACACTATACATACCCATACGCACTTTTTAAACCATAAGTACCCCGTACGCTCTTTTGACTATTCAGCCTTGGAAATAGGCCTGGATGACAAAGCTATGGATTGGAAGTTTGATTTCCCTCCATTTCTCTCATTTTTGATGTGTTTTATTTTATCAACTTGGTTTATCGAGTTTGTCATCATCAGGTTTACACTTCATAAAGTGGGTATTTCTAAAATTGCCACCATATTTTCACCCATCTTCTGAGCTTTCTAACCATATAATTTGTTTTCAATTTGAATAACAACAACATATTATTATTGAATTTCTTTTAGTAGTGTCTCCATAGTTCTCACAGACATAGGTGCACCATTTTTTGAATAACTTTTGATATACGTATCCAAATTTTAAAAAAATTATATATTATTGTAGTGCACTTGATTCTTTATAATTTTTTTTTAAAAAAGTATATTTTCGATTTGTTTAGTGCAACTTATGCTTCATGCATGAATAGGTACCGAATTTTCAGGATGTGCTCGATTGGAAAAATCATAAAAAAAACAATACTCAACAAAAAAATACAAAAAAATACACATCTTCTAGTGCTCACTCTTAACTATCTTTCTGCCAAAGGATTTGTCAAAATACTAAATCTAACTATGACTTTTTTGATGCGCACGTCAGACTTTATGTTATGTATTTGAGAAAAAAATAGGGCCAGTTTTTCGTGCGTGAAGGATTTGACCCCCTTAATATTATCCAATTTTGAAAAAGTTTAGTAGTTTGTAAACTAGATTCAGAGTACTACAATATTTGTTCTTTGATTATCTTCATATATTGAGTGGATCACTTTCAAATTTTGCCTCTAAGTTCAGGTTCACCCGATTTCAGAAAAAAAGTGTCCACTTATACCTCCCTTTTTGACCACCATCTTTGTGCACTTACCCAAATGAGTCTTTGGATCTTGATCTACATTAATCAACACTAAATTGTGGAGTTACTTTTTCAGCAATGTGGATCAGTACACCACCTTTGGAGAGGGTAACTTTCAGCATCGACATGGGGACACTTGACCAGTTTTCAGAGACTCCATTCATCATGAGTTTTTTTTGTACATCTTTGCTTCATTATTGGGGAGACTTCATGGATACACCTTTGGTTTTGTTTTTTCCTAAGGGGAGGAACATGGTTCGACATTCATGGAGTAGTTTCTTCATTCAAATTCGAGCTTCTACCATTGGTGGAAATTCTACATGAAGGGGGGGCTACTTGGTCTCTCTTCTTCTCTCATATGGGGGGGACTTTTTCCTCACATGGGGTTTTGTCCTTCTCATACTTCTTTGAGAGTTCATTTGCATATAGTTTTCATCTCTCTTTTGGGTGAGGGTTTTTTCCCATTGGGTTTTTCTCTCTTTCCCCACTTTATGGGAGATTGCATTAGCATTTGTACATGGGTACCTAACATGGCCTTGTATTTGGGACCCATCTTGCATTGCTTAGTTGCATTATAAACTTAAGTGCATTCCCCTAAGTTGCATTGAAGGGGTTGTTAATGTAATTATTTATTCATGTTGGATATAATTACACCTTACTTAAGTTTACTTAGGTACATGCACCACATTGTAGGTTGCATATGAGACACTTAGGGAGATGTGCATACATTGGGAGTGTACATATGTAGGAGAATTTCCATATTTTACGATGTGATATTGCTATTACTTTATCATATCCACTTTTTGTGGAGTGATAATTCCACCTTCAATGGGTGATCCACCTTATGTGGAATATTTTATTGTTTCTCCTACCTACTCGTACCTACCCTTGCATCTCATTGAGCCACATGTCGTCATTGTGTGCTCTTGTCTCTTAGCCTTGCCTTTATAAGAAGTCTCATCTTCATTGTATGTAACAACTCTTGATGATCCAGTTTATCATTATTTTCATCTTGATAGAATACAATTTATTCTTATCCATCTATTTGTCTCTCTTCTCATGCTATTCAATGTGCTCTTGATCTTAGCTATTTTCAAGAAATTCTCACAAAAGTATAAAATAAGGTCAAGTTAAGATTTTAATCATTGGGGATTTGATATTTGATTTGGAGTTCTTGTATGGAGAAGGAACCCGTTTGGGTTTCTGCCATTATTGAGCCTTTGGGAATGAAAAATCTCATAGGCTAAGCAATTTTGAGGTTGTGAAACCATCAACTGAGATTATTGCAAATTGGAGAGGATATCTTAGTCCTTTCATTGGATCTTGATTGGTGGCCAAGGGCCAATTTTTTGCCAAGGTTTGATTGAGAGATCTTTGGAGGCACTTTGATGCTAGAGAATCAACTTTGTGGGAATGAGCATTTGCAAATTTAGAGTTTCTTCATAATCGATTTGGAGTCGTGATTTAAATTTATTATCACCCTATTGATTATATTGACACCTTTCATTGAAGGGTGAATTTGGAGAGCATCAAGTCTGATACAACTTTCAATCTTCACATTAGCCACATTGAGGAAGTCAATTTAATTCTTGGAGGCCTCTAAGGGCAGTGATTTTACTCTCTAAGTCAGGGTGTTCCATCCTTGAAGTCTCTACATTGGTTTACATGCTAGAAGAGGGTGTGAAGAGCCGCATATCATTTAATATCAATAAAATACTTCAGACAGGGGTGGCAGAAGAAAGAGTTTGATTTGGCTTGTTGAGGGTGACCTTGAGGTGACATTTGGTTACTTTCCAATCTCCCAGCATAGGCCATCATTCCCACTAGGTTTGATATGTTGTTTTCATCCATTTCAGATTATTGAACAAATTATTCATGACTGCCAATGTACTCAGAGATTCTGTGATTCCATAACCAGGAGTTTGACATCTCATTACATTGTAATCAGTCATTGTATTAAGTTGGTTGAGAATAATAATCAAAGTTGTAAAAGGTCCATTTTACACTAGCAATGAAAGAATATTAAGCAAGTCTTGCATGTCAATTGTTTGTTAAAATGCCTTGCAGCTATAGGTGTTTATTGGCATAGGAAGATCGCATATAAATTGTTTGTTTGAATGTCAATAGTTTATAGTTATTCCTTGAAGTGTTTTCAGTTACTTACGGATTATTCCAAGTGTTTGATATTATGTGAAGTAACTGTAGCTATTAATTCTCAATCAGTTATATGTATGCGAGATTTTAAATTAGTTGGCATATCATTGCTATTATCAATCTCGCATCTCTTGAAGCATATCTAACATCAATTGCAGTCATATTTTCCTCCATTTCCCTCCTTTTTGATGTGCTTTCTTTTATCAAATTGGTTTCTCGACTTTGTCATCATCAGTTTTACACCTCATCAATTGAGTATTTCTAAAATTGCCACCATATTTTCACCTATTTTCTGAACTTTCTAACCACACTAATACATTTGGGGTCAAATTTCGATGGAGGTTTCCGACGGACAAGGAGCATTGTGTGAAAATTTGATTTTTTTTTTAAAAAAGGCCCATGTTCGTCGTAATTCCGACGACCTCAGGCATTTTATTAAAAAAAAAAAAGCACAACGCATTTTCATTTTGTAAAGCAATTCAAAGCAAGCGGCGACGGTCTTGCCTCCCTACCCCCCTACCGAAGCGATCTCTGCACAAGCAAGGCAAGGGCAACTAATTTTTTCTGCAATCATATTGAGACTGGTTTTTTTTTGCGAATCAATCCATTTTGTGCATATCCTACGATCTTAAAATTCTATGAAATGACATACAGTTCACATGCCGTGTGTATGCTACCCCATTTTGCGATTTTTGTTATTGGAGCATTTGCAGCTAATTTCTGACAAAAAACCCCCTTCGATTATACTTTGATGGATGTCCATACCTTGTTCCAAAGCTCCTATGTTGGCACACGCAGGGAGGATGCTGGAAAACATTGCAGAGATTTGCTGCCCTATGTTATGTAATGGAGTTATTACATAATGTTTAGCTTACCTTCCAACAATGGTTGCTTCAAAGGGGAGAATGAGCTCCAATGTTTCAAATCGACAGTAGCAATAGGAAAGGAAAGGGAGCAAGAATGAATAATCAACCCCAAAAAGAGATTTTTAGGAAATGGATACCATTGATGACATAGATATATTGGCAATGAAGCTCTCCACACCCTTAGGACAGTTTTACAAAGATGAGGGTGGAAAACAACCAACCAAGGAAAAAAGAAATCCATCACACTAAAATCAAAGACTATACCCCATCTTGAAATGTGTGACTATTTAGTAATCCTAGAAAAATTGTGAAGGGGGTAAGTCTTGATAATAGCATTTGGTATAGGTGGTGAAAGAGCCCTAGAATATTTGAATGAGCACAATTGGGGATTCAAAATTGGATCAAGAGAAACTATTATTTCTTCAATAGAAAATTCACATGCATTTGAGAAATGCCTAGAAATTTTGTGTCTGGATGATACCTCCTCTCATTTGTTTATCACAATATGTTGAGACCACAAACCATGTATACATTGGATCTTCAAAGTTGAAGGGACAAATTTGGTAACATCAAATAATATGGATAACTTAACTTAACTGAGAATGTTGCATTATCAACAATAAAAATCCCAATCTGGTTTATAGATGCAATTTTGTGGTTGAAATTTGGGTCTCAGGGCTGCCATTGAGATAAACATGACTGTATTTCATGAGGATTTGAACTCAAAGCATTGGCACTATCACTTATGGCTATATTATCTTTTTAAGACACTTTCATAGTGCACTTCACCTATCCTAATAATGGACTATCATGAGATTCTTAAGAATGGAAATACTCCAAACATTCATGCCCTCTATGTTGTCATTGTGGTTTTCAATCATTGCGACTACATGATTTTCAAGGACCAAGTAGTGTTCTTTTTTCATTCTTCTACTGTGCTTCTCAAGCTGCACCAACATAGTTTTATTTAATGGCTTTGTTTTGATAGTGATTTCTCCATGGCTTCCACTGTCTTTTTCTTGGCACATTCAATGCATTGTCATCTATCACTACTATTTATTGTCCTTTTTACCTTTATTGAGGTTGTTCTCATACATGTCATTAACTTTGTCTATGAGTATATCTCAACCAATTCACTGTTGTAAGTAGAAATAAAAGATTAGTCTCGTCTCTTTTACTATTTTAGACCTTCATAGTAATCTTTGCAATATATCATTTCCTTCCAATTATATGGAATAATGATTTTCTTTTTATGGAATGTGATGAAGGCTTGAGTGTGTCTTCTTGAACTCACTTATTATCAGCTCCTCTATGATTACCTTAGATCTTTGTGGCTAAGAATTGTTCTTGATGAACTTATGCTCTTTATTGATTTCTTTTACTACCATTATATTATCCTGAAAAAGGCTTGTTCAATGCTCCCTTAGCATGCATGTGCTCTCTTTGTATTGATCTAGGGCTACTCATTAATGTATCTATGGATTTCCCTTATTCACTATGTTGTGACAGTCATTTGCAGATTTGGGACTATCATCTTTCATAATTTGATGTCTTTAAGATGTGGGTACATTTCTTGACAAGAAAAGCTCAAGCATTTGTGAAGTTCAAAGAGTTTAAACCCCTTGTTGAATGGTCATCCAGTTGTTCTCTAAATGCAAAATGCTCAAGTAAATGAGAAATTCACTCAAAATGGTTTATCCACAACTAAAAGAAAACAACTAACCACTACATATATGCATCAACAAAACAATGTTGTATAGAGACCTAATCATGCCTTCATGGATATGTAGATCAAGTTCCTACATTTTGGACAAAAGCAATTCACACAATAATATATTTGTTGAACACACCCAACACAAAGATTTGGTTATGCAAAAATATATTTGTTGTTAACTTTATCATGGAGGATTTGGTTATGCTTGTTACACTCAAGGTTTGACCAAACTAATTCTTAAATATACAAATGAAGAGTGTGGCTGGTTGGTGACTAATTACTCTTTTTAACACCATTTACAAGATCATATCTAAATCAAGTGTCTCAAGAATTAAGCTACTACTAAGAAGATAGTTTGCCTAAAGCAAATGGGTTTCTTGGGTGGCTATTTATTGTAGATAACTTAGTTCCTTCATGAGAATCAATCAGTTTGGAACATGTATAACTCACATTTGTGACATGTCACTAATGCAATTCCTTAGTACTTGTTTGAGTACTATCTCCTCTATCGTTTTCTATCCACTTTTGTGTCCTTCTTAGAACAAATAATAGATTAATGAGAAGGTGGAAAAGGTGGATTCACCTAAGAGGGAGTGGATTTTCCCAATAATATGTTAGATTCTCCCAAGGATGGATGGACTATACACTTGAAAGGTAGATGATTAAGGATGATGACAAGGTGAATTTTCCTTAGAATGATAGGGTTGATTTTCCTAAGAACAAGTAGATTCATGTAAACTAGAGGATACAAATTTGGACACAATAATGGAAGGAGACTAAAACTAGATAGATTCACCTAAATGGGAGTGTAGTCATCTAAGGATAGGAAAAATTCACCATTTGCGTAAGAAAGATGGATAAGATAAATGATTTATGTGAAATAGATTCACCTAAGAGAAAGTAGATTCACATAAGGATAGGTGGATTTTCCTAAAGATGAAGGGATAAGACTTAACAAAAAGAGGACTTAGGATGATGACAAGGAGGATTCATTTAAGGATATGGAATATTCACCTAAGGGATAGTGTATTCTCCCAAGAATATGGAAAAATTATTGATTGGTGGAATGAAATACTAGATCAATGAATGATACAAGGGTAGATTCATCTAAATATAGGGTAAATTCAGCTAAAACGGTACCCATGAGATTGTGGTACTGAGTACCTATCTATGTGTAGCATCGTAAATTGTACGCACTTGCTAGGGTGGTACAATTTCACACCTAGTTTAGCACCCGCCTTGGCGCATTTTGCATTTTTCATTGCATTTCCCCTTTAGCACTTAATTAATTAAATTAATTAGGTCTAAGGTTCTATTTTATCATCTCCCATATCATAAAGTTGGGCCCTTTCATTAAAGTGTGCCCCTTTCATTTTATTCTTCCAATACATCATTTAATCAAAAACCCTAATTAGGTCCTATTTTGAACTTGGGGGCTTGATTTCGGGGGTCAAAACATCTCGAAATCACCTGTAACGTCGGGATTCGCTCTAAAATCATCATATCCGATGGCCCTGAAAATTTGGTGAAAAGTTGTCGGGACCATGACGCCCGGAGTGCACATGGTCCCGGACATTTTTCTCGAAATTTTAGGAGCACAATCCAATCATAAAATAAAGCTTAACCCCAAGAAATTGGTGGGAGATTCAATCTCTAGGTCGGCCAAAAGTTGAAATTAAGACCTAGGGTTTCAAATATAAGAGCTCTCTTTCTTCATTTGAAGGGATCCGAATTTTGTTTTCAGGAACCTCATATGCAGCGAAAGAGCAGATCTTGGAGGACTTCAACAACATTCAACATCCCTCTATCAAGCATTTATCAATTCCATTCATCCATTTAGGGCTTGGAAGACATTGAAGAACAATAGGAGATTACCGACTGAAGATTGGCTTGTACCCCTCCCTTGGGGTTGGGTATGATTTCATGTTGTTTCCATGTCTTTACATAAGCTTCATCATATCATTTGTATTCATGCTTTATATCACTTTGCATCTTGATTTGGAGCATTTACATTATCATTTGCAAGCAATTAGGGTTTACTTTCTAGGTTGCTCTAGTTTGCTTACTTGCATTTTAGATCTTGCACACACACAAGGTCTGCACACACATTAATTTTACAATACAACTTGGCTATTCATGGAGGTGGAAATCACCGAAGCGGGGGTTTGACTAAGGCAAAACCCTATATAGCCGCCCACCATACCTTTTCAGATATAAGTGCAGGTTTCGGATTCAGACGACGTCGCAAGTTGCAGATCCGACGGAAGCAGATGGAGACTAAACTTCACACCAAATTGTAGAGAAAAAGACCAGGACAGGGGCGTGGGGCGCCCTGGTCCTGCCAGGATAGGGGTGCTGGGCGCCCTGGTCCCTAGGACAGGGGCGCTGGGTGCCCTGGTCCTTTCTATCAGACAACAAGTTTTCAGCATTTCTGACAGCTTTTCAGGTTGCAAAACAGCAGTTTCAGGTGCAGAATCAGGACAGTGGCACCCGCGCCCCCGTCCTGAACATTTTCACTCAGATTTTAACACCAGGTACGCATTGACATTCTTGTCTTGTCCTTGTGTTTACAGCTTTTCATCATTAAATCTCAATTCTACAATCTTGTGCTCAAAGTTACTAGTTCATACTTACACTTTAGGGTTAATAGTTGAACTTGCATCATTCTATCTATCATTTGCAACAAAGGAATAGAAATCCGATAGGTAGCCCGTGGCTCTCTCTTCTACAAAAAGAAGTAGCCAATTGTGTGATACCTCTAGGCTCTTTCGTATTCCACAAGTGTGTGATTGAAAGTGAGATTAGGGCATATTTGCTTAGTGTCACTTTTTCCCCCACACACTATGGATGGTGTATTTGGATACAAGTATGATGAAACAAAGTCCAGAACTCTATTATAGGTCCAACATAATCTCTATCATTTGAGATACCATTTTATTAGCATATCTAATTAGGGTAATTTATGGGTTTAATTATAGATCATGTTGTCTATTTCCATGCACTATTGAACTTATTTGGATGTATTGTGATTATTTTAATTTTGAAGTTATAAATAAATTATGTTTGTACCTTAGAAAGGGTAACTCCAATTGATGTTTGGGCAGTTTATTTGAAAACTTATAGTGATTATTGCCCTATGTTATGTAATGGAGTTATTTTTACACTAAGTAATTAACTAGAAAAATGAATTTGTATTGTTGTACAAGTATGATGAAAGCATTGTCGGTATATGGGCATTGATGGCATATTATTTTTGGTTCCATCATTTTTGTGGGTGCAAAATTAACAAGGCAAAATAGTATTAGTGGGATCATGATCTCATCAAAATGGTTTTGGCTTTGCATTTATGATAGCACATTGATCACACCTTACAAAAGGTTCCAATCTCATACATAGCATCCCAAAGTAAGGTCAATAATGATGTAGCTTAATGCTTAAACTGGAGTTTTGTGTAGTCATATACCGATCATTTCCAGGATTAATGCTTAAACTGGAGTTCTGGGTAGTCATATACCCATGGCATAGGGTAGGGGTGACCTGCAAACAATGCTAGTTCTAGATGCCTATTTGCCTGGTGTATAACTTGTCAAAATTAAATCGATTGGCTATAGGTCTGCCATAAAGTTTCCAACTTATCACCAGTGAAAATACAAGAACCAAGGATTAGAATACTAGAAAATGTCTCTCAGAAAGTCTGCAATAGGCAAACTTTTAGTAAGAATTTGTAGACACAATGCTCAAAAATTCACACAATCAACTACATTAAATACGTTCTCTATTAAGTTCAATGTTTTAAGATGAAAAAGGAGAGTTAAATGGTTTTGGTTCGATTTTCAATTTTTGTGAAGCTTTTGCACTGAAGTTTCCATAGCCTGATTTTTTTGCCTGTGAAGAAAGACCATGTTAGATAATATCAACGAAGAACAAAATAAGGAGACAATTGCTAGATTATGGTCTAACTTGACAAGAAAAGGTGATGGGAAATGTTATTGTCCTTGCAAAATTTGTAAGGGCTTAAAGACTAGAAGACTTCTAATCAAAACAACTAAGAAACATTGTAGGCAACATGGTCACATTGAAGGTGGACATGATTATCATCCACTGGTAAGTTGTTCATTATATCATTTTAACAATTTATATACATAAGAAATCACTTGATAATGAGATCATGATCATGGTTTATTTATGTTGATCATTTTTATATAGGTTGAGCACCCCAAGGCACATGATATGGACCAACACAACCTGAAGAATATGGTTTTCAAAGTGGAGGAACATGGAGGTGTGAATATCGAAGCTGAAGATAATGATCCCATGGAAGATGACGATCATGCACCAGAAAACGCAATTGAAGATGATGGTACAAATACATTGATCCATGACACATTTAGTACTGGCACAGCTGATCATGATGATTAGGATGACCTTCATGTTCATGATTTACCTCTTCTTGAGAAGGCATATGAGCCCCTTTACAAAGGCTCCCAAACAACTCTTCTCTCTGCTGTATTGTTGTTGGTGAATTTGAAGGTTATGAATGGTTTATCCAACATAACAATCTCATGTATGTTAAGGTGTGTCATACATGTCATTATAGTTAATAAATGGTGAATCATGTACCATTAATATTCTTTATATTAACACCTCAAACTCTTTTTTTTGCTGTAGTTGATAGGTGAGTTTTTCTTACCACCATCAAATATTCTACCTCGCTCATACCGAGAATTATTTGCCATTATGAAAGATATTGGAATGGAGTATCAAACAATAGAGGCTTGTCCCAATGATCATATTATATATCATAAACAACATGAATTTGGAACAGAATGCCCTGAATGTCATATCAGTAGATATCGAACAATTATTCCACGTATGCAACGATTATTCAGGTGCATTAGCTTGGCACAATTTATGGATTACCATGCACAAAATAGAAGTCGAGATGACATTATTCAAATGCTTGCAGATGGTTCAACATTTATGTACATAGAGGAAAAGTGGCCACACTTTAAAGAAGAACCTTGTAATCTCAAGCTTTCATTAGCAGCGAACGGTGTCAATCCATTTGGAGAGTTGAGATCTGTTTACTCGGTGTGGCCTATTTTTGTTATCAACAATAATATTCCTCCATGGATGTCAATAAAGAGGGAGCACATAATGTTGGCAATGATTGTTCCAGGTATTTTATCATTTAATAGTCATCTACATTTAATTATAAATATTGCAGTAAAATGGTCATAATAATTATGTAATGTTTTTCTTCATTCCACTAGGCAAGTACCAAGTTAAAGATATGAATGTATATATTGAGCCTCTTATCGACGAGTTGCTGGAGTTATGGAATGGTGTGACCATGTATGACATCTCTAGGCCAATAGGAAAAAGACAATTTCAATTCCATGCAATGCTTGTATGGACAATACATGATGCCCCAGGGCTAACACATTTTTGTGGTACGTTATAGTGTTCAAGTTGAGCATGATAATTATAATTATAAAAATTAATAGATTTAATAGAATTATACATTATCTTGTAGGTCTTCAAACAAAGGGAAAATTTGCATGTCCAGTTTGTGGTCCAAAGATGAAATCCTGTCATTCAAAAAGTTTAGGAAAGGAGGTGTTTGATGAGTATAGACACTTCCTTCACAAAAATCATAAGTACCGGAATACTGAAAAACATCTTTTCAATGGGAAAGAAGAGACTACATCAAAGCCATGAAGAATGACTCCTCACTTATGGAAGTTGGAATATAATAGAATTAATCGTCAAGGTAATGCCATTCTATCTAATGGTTTATGTTTGGAATTTGAATTTTTCTATCGTGTTTTGTTTACTGATGATGTAATTGATGATACTAAAGGTCGTCAAGGCATGGATGACCACCTTAGAATTAAGGGACTAAAAAGTTATCCCAGACAATTCAGTAGGTTGCCTTACTACAAGTAGCTACAAATTGTGCATTTGTTTGATACAATGCATATTGGAAAGAATATAACAGAGACATTATGGAAAATATTGGATGGAAGGCGTGACAAAGAAAAAATTGTCAAAATTTGTAGTGACATTGTGGAATCCAATCATGAAATGAAAAATGTCATTCAATCAAATAGCAATGGAGATCAGATTAATATAAGTGCCCTTCCTTGGTTATTAACGGAGCAGCAAAGCAATTCTATAAAAGAAGTCATATGAAAAATTCGATTTCCCATAGGATTTGCTGCGAACATAAACAATCTCATATCAAAGAAAAGTGAAATTTGGGCCAGGAATGAAAACACATGATTGGCATACCTTCATTAAGGTAATTCGCGCTCTTGTGTATTTACTATATATTTGTATACTGCGCATGTACTTTTCATTGTATTATGTTAGAAAACAATGAAAAGATCATTTTATAATTGTTGCAGTACGTTCTACCTCTATCTCTCCCAGATCACTTCGACAATAATATCAAGCAAGTCATATATGATCTTGGAAAATACATGAGGTAAGTAGTGATGTTTGTTCAATTTGTTGTATAGATATTATATTTGTCATTTGTTTTACTTGTTATGCAATATATTGTATATTATTTTGTAAAGTCTCATTTATATATTTTTGCGTCTTCAATCTCTTTTAGGTGGTTGTCATCTAAATAAATCCACAAGGAAGATATAAAATATTGGAAGAGAAAAATCCCTCATCTAATGTGTGAAATGCAAAAGTGTCTACCTTCAACTTTTTTCAATGCACAAGAACACTATCTCATACACCAAGTTGAGGAGATCGAACTATGTGGACCTGTACACACTAGGTCAATGTGGATGGTTGAGAGGCACTTGAAATTTTTGAAGGCTTTGATTAGACAAAGAGCACATCCTGAGGGTTCTATGGTGGAGGGATATATGGTATACCAAACTATGGTGTACATTACTGAATATCTTCCTAAGTTTGCAGCAAAAATCCATGTAGATCGCATTTGGGATCCCAACCCCATTAATAAATTCGAAGGGGAGCACTTGATGGGGAAAGGTAGATTGAAGAAAGTGAGAGGTAATTATAAGATGTTATTGTAGTAAATTAATTCTTCATCTTCTAAATAAATCAGTTGTAAGTGGTCTATTAATTATTTGTACAGTTGGTCAGGAGTGGGATGCGCTACATTTGTATATTGCAAACAATCTTGATTGGATGACGGTGTGGATTGAACGATGTCAACATTCTGGTTGCACATTAACATAAGATGGTGTTGCTTCATTGGTTAAAGAAGCTCATCGTAATGGAGATTCCAATGTTACATAAAGGGAAATTGATTTAGCATATGGTTCAAGAGATCAACATGTACGTATAATTTTATTAATCACCCGTATGTTTATCAACTCATGATGCAATAATTTTAATATGTTAGACATATTGTAGGTCAAAAACCACAAGGCTATGTGCTGCAATGGTCATAAATTTCGCATCAAACAGTTGGATGACACGAAGAAAACTTGTGATTCTGGGATAACTGCAGTCTTTGAGGTGACCAATATTTCATCTAGAAATGACATACATCCTCAAGAGTCTCAAAATTGATACTATGGCATTTTGGATGATATACTTGAGTGTGACTTTAATTCCTTCAAATTAGTTCTATTCATTGTCAAATGGTATAGGCTACAACTGAATAAAAATGATCCTGATAGAACTGTTATCAAACATGATAATGGATTTACAATGGTTAATACAAGGTCATTTGAACGAGTTGGGGATGAGCCCTATGTTCTTCCAAGTCAATGTGAGCAGGTATTTTACTCGAAGGTTCCACATAAACTGGGTTGGTCATTTGTTGTTAGACATGATCTAAGAGGAAGGCCGATAATGTATAATGTGATGGAAGAAGTAGATGATATAGATGATGATCATGATCAACAGTTAGTCGATGATGTTCCTGATGGAAATGTACACGAGGAAGAAGCTGATGATGATGGTGATGCTACTGCTGATGATGATGGTGATGGTGATGGTGATGGTGATGGTGATGGTGATGGTGATGGTGATGGTGATGGTGATGGTGATGGTGATGACGATGATGATGATGAACACAATGACGATGACGACGACGATGACGATGACGACGACGACGACAATGATGATGATGATGATGGTCATGATGATGTTGGATGAAGAAGAAGATCAATGACATGAATGAAATGTATGAGATGCGATTATTATATTATCTATTTAATATTGATATCTTGATAGAAATTGATTTGACTTATATGGTTACATAAATAATTCATATGTTTTGAATTCTAATGCCATTACTTAATTAATTCATGATGCACCTCTAGCTATGTGATAGATGGTGATTTAAAATACATATGTGATGGATTACATGCTTATGATGATACATGTGACATTTTTTGAACTTTGTGTTTATTTATGGAATGTGGACTACTTATTAGCTATGTGATGGATGGTGATTTATGATACGTATGTGATGGATTACATGTTTATGATGATACATATGTGATTCTTATGATGCTCAATTACATATATGATGATACATATGTGATGCTTATGATGCTTATGATACTGCAGTATTTATTGTTTATCAAATTACAAATGTAATGCTTATGATGCTCAATTGTTGGTGCAGGAACCTGAACCCCTTTGATGAGGATCCTGCATAGTCTCATGGATCGACAGGTATAAGTCAATACACCTTATAGAAATAATATATTTTTTAAAAATTACAAGAAAAACAAACTTCCTCAATTTTTCAAACCTCAACATTAGTAGCAAATCTAATACAGTTATCAACACTTGAGGCCCCAGTTGGACTTACTCAAATTTTAATCTCAACATCAACTTTATGGCCGACTTCTTCATCAATATTACCCTCATTTGTAAAATATCTCTCTCATTACCAACTAACTCTCTCATTTGATGGTGCACAGGTATCACCAAATAGGTATTTGTCAGATGTGTCTTCCTTGAGTGAGGGAAATGCAGGAATAGAAGAGGAAAGTGAGACATGTAGTAGACCTCAAATACGGAGATCAACTAGAGGTCAAAAGATTAGAAGAAAATTGAATAAATGCATGGAATTTTTTCTTGCTCAAGGGGGGTCATGTTCTTATGATGATGAGACCAAAGACGACATTGAGGTGCCCTTGAGGTATAAACATCTTCTAAAACAATGTGTACCCAAGGAACTTCCTCCAATAAACACTGATTTTTGTGTTAATGAGAGGATATATCACATAGCACCTTCGTCGTTACATGGTTTGGGCCTATTTTCCATGGACAGCATAAAGGTCTGTTACAACAAAGTTGCTGAATTGATGGAGTTTGTTGGGCCTTGTTACAATTATAATGATTGGATGCAGATTGTTCGATATAAAAAAAGTATGCATAGGTATGCACTGTCAACCAATTATATACAACAAAAAGATAATGATCAAAGTAAACGAGTGGCTGTATACATTGATGGAAGGCCAAAAGCAACAAGGAATATTGCAGGTTTTATAAATAGTACACGACCTGGGTCAACTAATAAGCAACCCAATTACATATTTGAGGCACGTGAGGGAAATTGTGTGTTTGTATGTGCGATAAAATCAATAAGTGTAGGGGAAGAGCTGCTAATTGATTACAATTTGAATCATATAGATACAAACAAAGTTACTATCATGGGGGTGGTACGTACTATATATATACCATTTAAGCCAACTTCCAATTAATGAATCCAATAAACCATTGTATTATTAAGTTTTTTTGCTAAGTCTATTGGTTTCATTTAGCTAACGTTTTTATATTTTTTCTTTGTCACAGGGCCACATGAATCCACCACATAGCACAGATAGGGGTGTAGGTCCCGACACTTCTATAGAGCAGGTAAACCTCATTGTAATTGTACAAATTAGATAGAAGCAAACTGTTACATTATGATCTTTTCTTGAGTTTTTTGAAGTAATTTTGATAGTGTTAATTATATTCTTGTCACAGACGGATGTTCGGGATAAGGGAAAGGAACCTGCAGTACCTCAGCACCTCCATAGGGATGTGGGGCGCTCGACAGTGTTATGCGCTGATGACATCGCACTTAGCGCAAACCCTATACAATTGGTACAAAAGAATATTAGGAAAATTAGCCAAGAGATTGTTGATTTGGCAACCACAAGCCCTCAGATTGATGAGATAATAGAGAGGGTGCAACTATTGTTGCGGACAGTGGAAAAGTTGCAAGTAAGCAGTAATGAAAGCTTTAATCATAACAAAAGTTCAATAATGGTTTATATTTTTTTCTCTTTTATGTCATTAACTAAAATATGTATGTGTTGTTTTTACAGAAATTTATAAGGGCTCATCATCCTAGTGGCGATGATCAGGGTATTGCAGGTAGTTCAAGTGATGACCATGTTCTATATATTAAAACCACTCCTTTGGACTTGTGAAATTTCTTTTTTAATGTTTTATATATTTAATGTATTACTCTTCAGGTGCTAACATGGGTCCGAGGTCAACCCCAACTGTATTGCCGACAACAATGTTGACAACACGTAGCATGCAGACATCGTCTGTTGCATCGGCTCGTGTTGACCCACCCACTGGTGGTAGATCCCTCTTTTTCTCTCTCTTTCGTTATGTGTTTATTACCCTTGAAGTGTTCTTTCTTGGAGGCATTTCATACTGGATTCATTTACTGTGGCAGGAGATGCACATGAGGATGCACCAGAGGTGACTACTGGTGATAACATACCATCATTTCCTGGATCTTCCCATATTGCTAGTATGGGAACGTTGCAGGCCACATTGGTGGTGAGCGATGAAGAATTGATTCCCTTGAAGATACAAAAGGTTCCAGGTACTTTAAAAATTTTATTATATATAGTCTAATTGTAATTTACTTACTGATCACTCATTTTGGACTAATGATCCCATGTTTTTTTTGCAGGAAATGATATTTTTTATAAAAATCTTAATGACATTACATTGCAGATATTTGGGCCACCATACATAAAAGGTGGAACATCATACGTGAACTAACCCTTATCCACTATTTTGATTTCATATCATTGCTAGAATAGTTTTCCTTTTATCCATTTCTTGAACTATATCAAAGGTAGCTTCAGTTTCTTTCTAAATCTAATAGGTTTGTTTTTTCTTTAAAGGTGGAATGGCCAAGAAAAAAAGTTAAAAGATGAACTCACAAACCGTATGGTAGGGCTGTTTGGAAATGACACATTCGACAAGACTAAGCTCCTCAAAAAAGCTGGCACATATCTAGAGTATGTGAGGGACCAATACAGGACACATTTAGAGAAGAATGTAAAGTATGAGCATCCCTCCATGATTCCAGAGAGGGAGTGGAAGGACTTGATTTTGGATGCAAAGGAGAGAATTGAAAGGAAAAAAGGAAATACACCACCAGATGCCAGAAGAGGTATGTGATACTATTAAGAATGTGAATATGTACTAATTATTCATTATATTTATATAATCTAACATATTTCAAACTTTTCATATTTATAGAATCCTATATAGAGAATCATTGAGAGCCCTTGAAGAAGCAAATTTGAACTTCGATGAAGCAATACATGATGGAGGAATATCTTGCAAGAGGAAATCAAAGTCATTATGGTGTCATCTAGATCTGAAATGTGGTCTACTTTTCAAAAAAGTAAAGATGCTTGATAGGAATGTGTCCTAGTGGGGTGAATCTAGAAGACATATAATCCTATTGCAAAGAATCATGGAAAGTTCTAGAAGAAGCAACTTTTAATTCTGAAGTAGCAACGTGTATAAGAGATGTTCTCATTTGTAGATGGAGTATCAAGAGGAGGATCACTAGTCCATGGACCATGTCATTGTTGTTAAATACCTACACTTTTGTTCATAGTCACTTGGTGTAGGAATGAATTCAATGAGATAGGGTAGGAGATCCTACATAATGTAATTTTTCACTATCCCTTGTTTCGAGTACAAATGGTTCTCTGAATTTATCTTGACAATAGAATGTCGGAATTTAATACCATAATCCATGATGAAAACTACCAAAAATGGAAATTTATCTTAGTTCGCAATTACAAAATGCTTTTGTATAGGCCTCTCGAAGATTAAGTACATCAAATTGAGACTTTATAAATTGAGTGTATGTATTAGCAATCTCCCAAATTGTTCAATGGTCTCCAAACCTTGTCAATTTTTATTTTTTATTTTAACTCAAATATGTATGGTATAGGCATATCATTGGTTGTGTGATTTTTTTTTTCCTTAAATTCTTCTACGACCAAAAGAGACAAGTTTTAGATGAAAATGGGGTCTTATGGGCCTTTTTGACACAATGGTAGGTTCTTTAGACCTGAAAATGCCCCAAAAACTAGTCGATTGCCTTAAGTTACAAATAAATCCTTGTTTGTGAGCATGCTTCTTGATCTCCAATTTTGGTGGAATGAAAGATAATATTGAATTTCTCAAGCTTTTTGGATGCTTCAAAACCACCAAAAAAAAGCTACTTTGATCATTGAAATGTTGTAGTGACTTGGATAAAAAAAGAAAACTAAGTCTAAACTTTAGAAGTTAGTTTTTTCTTGTCAAATTGTTTTCAATTTTTAAATCATCCAAGGATGAAATCGGAGTATATTTTGTTATGACAAGATAAAAAAAAAACTTAGAATCTTTTGAAACCATTGAAACATGGGGACCCCTTCCCCCCCTCCAAAATCCCTATTTTTTCAGGATGCAATACTTAGGGGAAACATCCCCTTGCCGCACCACTTAGGGACGTCCTAGGGACTCCAAGGAGTCTCTTGACCATCTTGAGGATGCCTATGAGTCTCCCATGGCCCCCAATTAGAAACTCCAATTCTAAACAAAAATGGTGAAATTATTGTGAAAATGTCATCCGTATTAAAGGTTTGGCAATGCCCCCTAACCTTGATGGGGGCTCTGCCCAAAACCCCCCACAATGGGCACTACCCATTGACCCCAAACCTCTACCCACCATTCTTATTGTTAATGAAATCTTTTCCATTTTTTTTATGTTGACTAGTTTAAACACTTAGTATGCCAAAGTTTCATCTACAATTCTTATACTTATTCTTAGTTTGTTCCCAAAGTTCCAAAACTCTACCACCATTGTTAATGTTTAAATTTAAATGCAATCATTGACATATTTTTAATGTTTATTGTAAAATTTACATAGTGTGGCAAAGTTTTATTTACAATTGTTATACTTATTCTATACACATCCTTTTATAATTAATTTTTTAAGTTGTATATATATTTGCATCCCACCCCGCCCCCTTCGTCATCCCCCTGTCATCCCCAAACTTAAGCCCTTGGTATGTTAAGATATGAAAGCTCACAATAGTTTCATTTGATATGTTAATCGAGGAAAAACCTAAAATATATAGCTTCCAAGATTTCAAATCCATGAGGATCATGAAGAGGTAGAAAACCAAAAAAAGAAATTGCTTATCCAAGTTTCCAAATTTGTGACAAGGAAAAAGTAGAATCTCAATCAAAGAAGGAGAATGTGCAACTCATTATCTTATTCTACCTAAGTAAAAATATTACCTAATTAAGCTTTTTAATAGTGGAATATCACACTTAGGATAAAACATATCCAAGGTAAATAAAATATTACATTGATAGGCTTCTTTGGTTGGTCTAAAAGTGGTGCCTTATGAATTATGTTCTTGGATACTAAAGTTTCCAAATTTTGGGCACTCTTGATAGCTTCTTGTAGAGATTGTGATTCGAAGGCTTTAACCAAACCTTTCAATGGTTTCTGTTGATGTGTTTTTTATGCACTATGCAACACAAAATAAAATACTAAGTATTCTATCCTCTCTTGAACAAAATCCTCCCAAGTGCTAAACTACGTGATCAAATGGGATGACTCCAAGATTCCAATAGTCAGGTCTTGACTTTATATTGTAGATAGAATCAATGATTGTGATGTGATATCTGCTGGAATCACAAGGGGGACTTATGTTGCTTGGGTCAAGACCTATCCATTCTCATGTTTCATGATTGATTTACACTCCATGATTTAGGTCATCTTGAGCAACATCTTGACTTAGCCAAATTTTGTTTTTTGTACCCTAATTCTTTAATTTTGACCCCTTACTAGCATTGCCTTAGGTTTTATTGGAATTCTTGCTTCTCTAGCATGGGCACATTTCTAGGGTTCATTCGCACAAATTTCTCTTGATGAGCAAGCTAGTATCATGACCATGACTTAAACAAAATTTTAACTTAGTCAAATTATCTCCTCCAAACTTCTATGAGTTCATCGCCTTCATTCTTCATCATTTGGATGTCTTTTGTCATTGGAAGGTAATTCTTGACCACCATACCTCAATCTTGACCTATGCTACCCTAAAACCCTAGAACCTAGTCATGTTTACAATTGAGATCTTGGTGACTTGATCACTTAATACAGCTTAATCATGCAGGTCTCATCTAACTCCGACTCCAACACTTAAGCAAATCAACCCTAGCAACCAAGTACTTTGGGAAATATCTTGCAACTTGACAACATGGGTAATGATGGAGGAATGGAAGGTGAGACCTATAGAGGTGAGAGAGAGAGAGAGGGTGAGAGGAAGAGATAATGACCTGGAGAGGGTAGAGAAAGAGAAGTAGAGAGGGAGAGAAGAAGAGAGGGATGGAGAAAGAGACCTAGAGAGGGGAGAGAGAAGAGAGATAGTAGAGAGGGATAGAGAAGAGAGATAGAAGAGAGATACCAATGTCAATCTTTTTCTATAATTTTTTTTTTTCTGAAAAATTGACCTGTCGTCGGAATTCCGACGATAGGCCGAGATCGCGACGGTATTCTTTCGGGGTATGAGCATCCATGGTGGCCATCGGAAAGCTTGGAGGAGATGTCAGAATTGCGACGACCACAAGGATAGTCGGAACTTCTGACACAAAGTTTTCGACGACTTTTTTTGTCGGTAGTGCGACGAAATTGTGTTGAATTCCGATGATTTGCCATTGAAATTTTGACTCGAATGTACTAGTGCCATCTAATTTTAAAAAAAATAAATTGAACAACAATAACATATTAATCTTGAATTTCTTTTACGGGTCTCCACAATTCTCAAAAACATGTGTACCATTTTTTTAATAACTTTTGATCTACTTATCCAAATTAAAAAAAATCCATATATTATTGTAGTTCACTTCATTCTTTACACTTAAAAAAATAAATTATATTTTCGATTATTTTGGTGCAAGTTATGCTTCACGCACGAATAGGTACCTAATTGTCAGGATGTGTCCATTTTGAAAAATCATAAAAAAAATACTCAACAAAAAATGACAAAAAAATACATTACTTATAGTGCTCACTCTTAACTATCTTTCTACCAAAGGATTTTTCAAAATACTAAATCTAACTATGATTTTTTTGATGCGCATGTCAGACACTATGTTATGTTTTTTAGAAAAAATCAGGATATATTTTTTGTGTGCGAATGATTTGACCTCCTCATTCTTATCCATTTTTCAAAAAAATTGTATTTTGGAAACTAGATTTAGAGTATTACAATATTTGTTCTTTGAATATCTTCATATTTTGAGTGGACAAGTCTCAAATTTCTCCTCCAAGTTCAAGTTTAGTTGATTTCAGAAAAAAGGTGTCCACATATACCCCCCTTTTTGCACACCATCTTGGTGCACTTACCCCATAATGAAGTGCACTTCAATGTTTGAAATTTAAAGTGTACTTTGTACGATTGTTTCTGGTCCATACCAATGCAAGATGATTGGATGGATCTCATCCATTAAACATGTTTATTGCCCTCTTTTTTATTATCTATTTTTCCCTACCATTTTTGTCTCTTGTTTTTTCTTTCATAATATTGTGGTTGTCACATATGATCATGGTTCGTTGATGTAATTTATATATTGTGAGTAGATTAAAGCATCCATTGTAGGGGGATTTGTTTGGGTTCATCTCATTTCTAAAAAAATTTGTTTTGATATTGTTTCGTAAAACAATTGAGGTGATAATAAGATTTGAAATGGACGAGCATGGGCAAGGAGCGTTGAGGGTTTTGGGTGATGATGCAGGTGATGGAGAAGAGGGCGATCCTAATGAGGACAAGGATTGTGCAGGAAACTTTGAGGATTCGTTGGCCTTCCTTTCCCTTCTCAAACTAGGTCTTTGTCATGTTTGGGGTCTTTATGTGTTGTAGACAAGGGGTTTCGCCAAGGTTTTACGGTACAAACTGTTGTGTATTGTTCGATGTGGTGCCTTCAGATCCCTGTGGGCCTTTGGTTTGGTTTCACCTAGGGAGGTTTGTTGTGTGTTTGGATTTTATTTCTAGGGCGACTAGTTTATCTTTGGGTGGCTCCTCCCTATTTTGCTATGGCCAAACTTTGTTTTTGTTTTGGGAGCTACTCTTGGGGTTTCATCATCTGTTTCTTTTGCAGCCTTGATGGAGCTTATGCAAGCTATGGTTTCTTTGTGGGATCTTCTCCTCATCTGGAGAGATTTGATTTATTTTTGGGGCTACATGGAAGTTATTTCTGCCCTAACCTAGTGATTCTCATGTTTGTTTCTTTGAGGGCTTCTTTCAAGGTTTTAGCTTCTTCTTTGCCTTTGTGAGGGTACGATGGTGGTTTCTTTATATCTTATCTCTCTCTACGCTCCTTTGTTTCTCTTTCTTTGTTGGGAGAGGATTTCCTATTATGGGTTCTATTGAAATCTCGTTGGTTTGTGAAATATATGACAAGGGGCTTGGGATTTCTTTGTTTACTTTTCATGACTCCTAGGTATCTCTTTGGTAGGGGTTTTCTTTACCCCTTTTTTAATTTCCCTAATGGTGGTCAATGTGCTTTATTTTTTGCATCTTGGGGTTACTCTAGTTTTTCTTATAGAGGTGGTCCTATCTTCTATTGAGGGGGAGAAGGATGTGGCTAGAGCTAACCTTTCTCCTATTGAGGTGGACTTAGATGCTACTAGTTTTGCCAGGAAGTGTTCGAAGGTTTTCAGAGCATTTCTAAAACCCAATTGTCTAGCAAATTAGCATGGTCTTGCTTCTTTGTTTTTGGAAGTTGTGGAGTTGAAAGGCGCTTGGCCATTTTTGCTGATGGGCTAGGTCTTTTTAGCTCCTATTGAGGTGGGTCCTTGTCTTATTAAGGTGGTGAGGAGTTGTGCTGGAAGGATATTGACTTTCTAGTGGATGGTCTATGTTGGCTTCAACCGAATGGTTTTGGGAGCCATTTCAAAACCCAACATGAAGGTTTGGGGAACCTTTCAAAATCACCTGATTATAGGTTGTGAGTCTTTTCAAACCCATTCTCAAGGTTGAGAGAACCTGGAAAACCCTATTTTTTTTTATTTTCTCAAGGACAGGTTGGTTGCTAGCAGTTTTCAAGGGCCCAATTTGGCCAGTGTTTGTTTTTGGTTACATTTGGGCTTTGTGGTTTTTTGTGGCCTGGAGATTTTGTTAGAGGCTATGGGAGCCTAGGAAAACCTTTCTTGTTGGTTGAGAGTGCCTAGATATAGCCTCATTATTTGTTTTTTGAGGTCTATTGTTTGTTGATTTAGATCCTCTGCTCGGGCCAACCTGTTTTGCTATGTTTAACACTTGATGTTTGGTTGGTTTTGGTTGCTATAATTTTTTATTTACGCTTTGTGCAACCTTTAGGTTTGGGGATCTGGATGCCCGTAAGTCCAAAAGGTTTGAGGTCCTTTATAAAACATGTTGTTCGCTACCATGTAATCTAGTCCATTAATTGATGGCAGATCTCTAATTGTAATGGTTTTAGGGCCCCTTCAAAACCTGTTTTATCGCAATGAAAAACAATTGAGGTGATAATGTTAGAGGAATGTAGGGGAAGAAAGTTGACTTTATGTCATTTCATGGTTAGTAATATGTTTACCATTTTATTTCCATCTTTATGTCCATGATGTAGTTTATTATTATTTTATACTATTACATTGAAAAAAATTAACTATTAAATTTATCTTTTATTGAGTATTCTATTTTATTTATGTTAGATATTATATATATATATATATATATATAATTTTTTTTATAAATATAATTACAATTACATTTTATATAATATTATGGATAAATGAACAATTTATTATATACTATAATTAATATAATATTAATTATCAAATTTATTTTGTATTGAATATTACATTTTATTTATGCTAGATATACTATATGTTTAGTATTTATTTTTGTTTTTAATATAGAATTTATATTTATTATCATATCTTATATTTAATAATATGCATTATTAAATAAAAATGTAATATAGTATATAATTCACCTTATACTATTTATTTTTGCCTCTTTATTTTGTATTATCTTTTACTCTTCTGTGACAGTCCAAAAAACCCTTCATTCTTATACTTCTAAAAACTAATTTTATTTCTGAGAGTCTTATGGCAGCCATGATTGTAGGTTGCAGCTGAGATGGAGCTGTTAAAAAGGCTTTAAAAACTGTCTAACAGTTCTGTGGGTAGGCTCAAAGCCTAGTATCCTATCCTGCCTATAATTGCTAGCAAAATATAGTAAATGCTAAGAGATCATAGATTACACATTCATATCTTTTTGCCTTAAACTTTGTAATTTCTTCAATAATATAGCTATTAATTAAAAGAGATTAGCTTATTTTTCAATGTATATACCATTCCATGTCCTCTTTTTTTTTTTAATAATATAATTTTTTTTAATATTCTTCTTTAATTCAATATATTTTTACTAAATACCAACATAACTTTACAATTGAGTCTCAACAATTTAATTATACAAGAATTGAATGTTGGCATAATTAGGAAAATCAATTCTAGTTTTCTTTGTCTCAATAACTATATAGAAGGATTTTACAAATTTATTACCTTACCAACCATGATATTCATTAAAGAGGTAGTGTAGAAATGAATTGAACTTATTTAACTAAATGATATCCATCAAAAGTTTTAATTATTATACCATTCAATACACCTATAATTTAACTATTCTTGTACATCCTCCATCATGTACTACCCATTAAGAGTTGTTACAAGAGCATGCATCCAATCCATATTTCTATAGACATTCTAAAGTGGCAATAATGAGCAAATTTGTATGTTGTTTTATAACTTATATTTGATCATGTGAATTTTAAAACTTTTATTTTCTTTCTTTTATTCTTCACATTACTGTAGTGTCATAAAATTGCGACCCTAACAATTTTAACCACATTGGAGGTCCTCACCTTGGCGACAACATCTTCTTTCCCAAACTGAGACTTCTTTATGCATTTTTCACCCATGGGCATGTGCACAAAGATGGTGGTCAGAAAAGTGGACACCAACCAGAAAAAACTTGGAGAAACAGGCAGCGCGTACGCGATTTTAAAATTTAAAATTCCCGCGTACGCGCTTAGGTTTGTTCTTCCCGAGCCTAAAAACGATAGTGCATATGCGCTGCTTTTAGGAAAATGAGCACGTACACGCTACGCCTAGGAAAACTAGCGCGTACACGCTGCTTATAGGAAAATGAGCGCGTACGCGCTAATAATCCAAATAAAACCGCGTACGCAGTGCCTAGTAAAAAAAGTTTAAAAAAAAACTAGGTCTCATTCACCTGTAAAGCGCATTTTTTACTTCATTTTTTTTCCATTTTTTAACCTAAACCGCAAACGGGGTGCTAAATTTGTCCTCTAGGCTATGGATCAAGGTTAGTTTTTGTTTATTTTTGTCTTTCTTTCTAGTTTATGCAATTTGTTTTAATTTTGAATTTAATTTCATTAATTTTGATTAGGTTTTTTCATTTTTTCTTCCAAAAACCAAATTCTTCTAATCCAGAATAGGAACAACCAAATGCACCTCCTGAAAACCTACAATAACAACCAAATGCACCTCCTAAAAACCCACAAGAATAACCAAATGCACCTCTTGAAAACACACAAGAACAACCCCCAATTCCTCCTTTTGATTGCACAGCCGAAACACAAGAAGAATTAATTAATCAATTAGGACAAAATACATCTAAAATCAATAGACTGATTGTTAAATTGAAAACTTCTGAACTTGACCATCATCAATCCCTCACATCTAGCATAGAAACATTAGCTAGTGGTGCCATAGCTGTTTCCACATAAATTATCAAATGGGGAAGCTTTAGGGATAGGTGTCGTCAATTCTATGCCAATGGGCTATCATATGATGGAGTAAAAAACAAAAATATTTCTAAACAACAAATATGTGACCTTTTTGTTGATCCCAAAACTGGCGAGTCATTACCTCTTAATGCAAAGAGGTTTCCCATACATTGGTGTACCAATGTGCAAATGAAGAATATTTTTTGGTAGAGGTGGTGGATGGTCTTTGATGATCCACCTTGTAATAATTATGAGGTGCCATTATATTTTTTGAGAAAAATATATTGTGAGTTTGTGCTCAATGTGCGGCCAAACTAATTTGACATGAGACAGTTTCATGGTAGAAGTGGTGGCTCTACCCAAGATAGACCTGGAGCCCGTAGGATATTAGCTGCAGAGAGACACTGCCCCCCTAGCACCCAAACCCAAGGTGCATCATGTTGTCCCATTAGAGCTGAAAGAGTCGATAGAGCTACAGACTCTTCAAGCGGCCACAACATTGACTGGTGCCATCATCCAGCATGGGACATCATTAGCACACCCTATAGTATTGGATGATGAGCCATTAGAGGGTGACAAAGAGCCCATCGAGCATATGTGTGTCAGTTGCTTGGGGATATGCTAGGGGATAGATGATGTAGCCGATGCAGATGGATCCTCATATCATTTGTGTAGGAGAGGGGAGAGAGAGAGAGAGGGAGAGGAGAGGGGAGAGGGAGAGAGCGGGAGAGAGGGAGAGAACATGGGGGGAAGGGAGATGTAGTGGGAGGGAGAGAGGGAGAGAGGGAGAGAAGAGGGGGGAGGGAAGGTAGAGAGAGGGAGAGAGGGAAGGAGGGAGAGGGAGAGGGAGAGAGAGAGGGAGAGAGAAGAGGGGGGGTGGGAGAGGGAGAGAGAGGGAGAGGAGAGGGGAGAGGGAGAGAGAGGGAGAGAGGGATAGGAGAAGGGAGATGGAGAGAAAGGGAGAGGAGAGGGGAGAGGGAAGGAGAGAGAGAGAGAGAGAGAGAGAGAGAGAGAGAGAGAGAGAGATAAAAAACATATGATGCTATTAAATTTAAAAGGTTATAACACTAATCTCGATTGTGACTATAGGAATTACACACTTGATTTCTTTCATGGGTATGTACCATTCCAAGTTGTTTGACAAGTGATGATCATCATATACTACCATTGCCATGCATAAAACAAACTTTAATTTCTTTGGCTGATAGGCATTGTGTAACAACATGGGAAATCTCGCATACCCACCACTATCATTCTACATGACATCATCTGTGTTACTCTTCCTCTTTCTCTTCCTACCTGTTGTTTTCTTTTGAAAAACATATTGCAGGTAGAGAGAGGGAGAGAGAGAGATGGGGGAGGGAAGGTAGAGAGAGGGAGAGAGGTAGAGGGAGGGAGAGGGAGAGAGAAGAGGGGGGGTGGGAGAGAAGAAGGGGTATGGAGGAAGGGAGATGGAGAGAGAGAGAGAGAGAGAGAGAGAGAGAGAGAGAGGGAGAGAGGGAGAGAGGTAGAGGGAGGGAGAGGGAGAGAGAGAGAGAGGGAGAGGGGGAGAGTAGGGGGGAGGGAAAGAGGAGGGGTCTTAAGGGGTCACAGGATACCATTTGACCTCTTAGGAAACAATACGACCTCTAATGACACCTAAGGGGTCATATGGTGGTCTAATAAAATGATATATTAAATTTAAAGTTATGAATAGAACATCATACAATGAGACTCCAAGCGAACAAACAACGAGGCTTCACTAAAAAGCAAGTGTAAGAGCTTGACCTAATGCTAAGAGTACTGCAAAACATATGATGCTATTAAATTTGCAAGGTTATAAGACTGATCTCGATTGTGACTATAGGAATTACACACTTCATTTCTTTCATGGGTATGTACCATTCCAAGCTGTTTGACTAGTGATGATCATCATATACTACCACTGCCATGCATAAAACAAACTTTAATTTCTTTAGGTGACAGGCGTTGTGTAACAACATGGGAACTCTCGCATACCCACCACTATCATTCTATAGGACATCATCTATGTTACTCTCCCTCTTTCTCTTCCTACCTATTGTTTTCTTTTGAAAAACATATTGCAGGTACTCTGACTCATCATGTTGCTTTGTTGACACTATTTTCCACATCTACTCTACTCATTAAAAACACATTCGAGAAGAGTATTGCTACAGGTTTCCTTGTTTGTCACGGTAATACACCTATGGTTCAATTTCAAACCCTATTCCTCCTATTCAATATACACCCAAAAATCCATCAGTCAATTTTTTTAGGAGAGGATACATGATAAAAATTAAAGAGGAAGTTGCAGATAAGAAATAAATTCACTTACTTCTATAGAAGTGCAGACACAGTTGCAGTGGGGTATGGAGGGAGAGAAGAAGATAAAGAGGGATGGGGTATGGAGGAAGGGAGAGAGAGAGAGAGAGAGAGAGAGAGAGAGAGAGAGAGAGAGAGAGAGAGAGAGAGAGAGAGACCTTGTATGCGTTTGAGAGGGAGAGACGATACACTTACATGTGTATACATATGTTTAATATATTATATGTATATAAACATATTATATTGACAATGTCATATTATGCACATATTATATATTACATATATTATATGTATATACACATAATATATATAGAATATCATATTATACAATAGTGCGTACGTGCTGTTTATAGTAAAGATAGCGCATATGCGTTGTTTATAGGGAAACAAGCGTGTACACGCTGCTTACACTATACATACCATGTACGCGCTTTTTAAACCATAAGTACCCCGTACGGGCTTTTGACTGTTTAGGCTTGGAAATAGGCCTGGATGACAAAGCTACGGATTGGAAGTTTGATTTCCCTCCATTTCTCTCATTTTTGATGTGTTTTATTTTATCAACTTGGTTTATCGACTTTGTCATCATCAGGTTTACACTTCATAAAGTGGGTATTTCTAAAATTGCCACCATATTTTCACCCATCTTCTAAGCTTTCTAACGATAAAATTTGTTTTCAATTTGAACAACAATAACATATTATTATTGAGTTTCTTTTACTAGTGTCTCCATAGTTCTCACAGACATAGGTGCACCATTTTTTGAATAACTTTTGATATACGTATCCAAATTTAAAAAACTTTATATATTATTGTAGTGCACTTGATTATTTACAATTTAAAAAAAATAAAATTGTATTTTTGATTTGTTTAGTGTAACTTATGCTTCGCGCACGAGCAGGTACCGACTTTTCAGGATGTGCTCGATTGGAAAAATCATTAAAAAAAAGTACTCAACAAAAAACTACAAAAAAATACACATCTTCTAGTGCTCATTCTTAACTATCTTTCTGCCAAAGGATTTGTCAAAATACTAAATCTAACTATGACTTTTTTGATGCGCACGTCAGACACTATGTTATGTTTTTCAGAAAAAAAAACAGGGTCAGATTTTTGTGTGCGAAGGATTTGACCCCCTTAATCTTATCCAATTTTGAAAAAGTTTAGTAGTTTGGAAACTAGATTCAGAGTACTACAATATTTGTTCTTTGATTATCTTCATATCTTGAGTGGATGACTTTCAAATTTTGCCTCTAAGTTCAGGTTCACTTGATTTCAAAAAAAAAGTGTCCACTTATACCCCCCTTTTTGACCACCATCTTTGTGCACTTACCCCCATGTACCCTTCATGTTTGAGCCCTGAGATAGTCTCAGGACCCTGTCCGGGCCCCAAGATAGGACACGACAGGGGTGTCACGCCCCTGTCCCCACCTCTTAGGGTGGCCCAAAGATGGGTCTGCCCAGTCCCTTTTGCATAATTTGATCTTCGAGGTTTGCATTTTTCTTTGTCGGCCTTCAGTGGATGAAAATTAATCTGCTAGGCATATTCAAATTCCCTCATTAAGGATAAGGATGATAACAGGGGATATAGGAGCATAATACAAAAATTCAAGCAAAAGGTCTTCATTATCAAGCATTCAAGTCTTCTCCATTCATCCATTGGAGACACATTACAACATTCATTTGCAATCTTGTATGTGTGTTAGGGTTTTGTCATGTTACATGCCATTTCATGCAATACTTGTGATTCCATTCAAGAAGAAAAGCAAGCATCATCAACAAATTACAGATCTACAAGGTATACATTTCCATTGTTTACATTCAAGCATTTGCAATTACTTTCTTTCAAGGTTGATTCCTCAATTGGGGTTTGACCAAGGCAAACCCCTATCCACAACCCTTCTTCCCTTCTTTTCTCTATGTAGGTTGCAGGTTTGCGACTGTATTTGCAGATTTGGACTCCATTTACAGAGACGAAGAAATCATTTTTGTTTCGTGGATTTTTTGGAGGACCATGTGCATTTTCAACACGGTCCCAATGACTTTTCTCCAAATTTGCAGGGTAGATCCGTATCAGTCTAAACATCTCAGATCCAAAGTTACAACGCGATCCAAAACCGGTAGCTCCTCATTTCACCCATTTTATCTCTCTTTTCCACATAGTCAATAAGTCAACTTTCCCATTTGCAAAAGAGAGTAAGTCACACTTCAACCCTTGCAATCCACTTGGAATTCACATCTTTGGATTTGGATCTACTGGATTCAAGCCCCTCTTTTGAATGTAAAGTTCCTCCAAGTGAAAATCATCCTAGTGACTTCGTTTCTCTCTCCTAGGTGGGGAGTCACTAGGGTCCAATTTTCCACTTTACAATTACATACTTCTAACCCTAATCCTTTAAAACAGTTCACCACACAATTCATAAGAATCAATCTTCATGTATATATCACATACATAAATTAAGGTGAATTAGTTAAGTAAATCCATACCTGCTCTATCGCATCCATCTCTTTGTAAAACAATACATAAATATATCCCCTTCTTGTGAATATTGTTTCTTCCCTCTTGACTCCTTCTAGCCTTACTAAGACTATACTAAGTTAGAGAAATTAGTAGATTATAGTAATAGAGACGAAGCAACATGAACTCAACATATCATAAAATAGCTAGATCAGCTAACCCATACTTCTTATAGGACTAATTTTCGCATCATAAAATTTAATAACCTCCTAATATAGATTCAATCTTCAAATGTGTATTGATTTCACTATGCAAGTCTTCCTCCCATTAGAGTTATCAAAAATACTTAACAGCTGATCGTACACTTAATCTTCTTTCAAAATAACAAAACAAGACAAAGTAAGAAAAGTACTTACCTTAACATCATGAGATTTATTTCCCAGAACTTTCTTCTTTTTGGTCTAAGATCATATCATCCTTACTCAAAATTTCCCATACAATATAGCATCATAGTCAAAGTAATGTGAACTTATAATCATCATATAACACCAAATGCTTTCATTTACTTTATTCACAAAGTCTTTTTTGCATTTCCAACTTTATCTTAAGTATAAAAGATTCTATGAGCATAATAAAACCATTTTACACATGCAACATAACCATAATGAAGGTCATATCGTAAACTAACTATTAGAATCATTTGAATAAGTAACCCAGCTCAAAGTAGCATCAAAACATATAGAATTTGTCGTGCTCTGTGAAGTGTACCTGTACCTACAACCACAATGCACTGAATAGATCATTACAAGCAATGGTTAGTAAACTGAAATAATGAAAGACAAAACCATAGCTAATCGACTTATTGCCTCCTAGTAAATGTGAGTATGAAAAATACTCTCAGATCTGATTATACATACTCTAGTGACTTGACTACACTTAGATGGAGGATTTGAATGATGAAAATGCATGATCTAGCAAGAATAGCATGATTAAGCTATATGAGTTCATGATTATTCTAGAAAATAAGCTAGAATGAAGATGCAAATAAGCTAAAATTGAGCATGATAACATTGCTAAAGATGATAAACTATAAACTAGATGCCTATAGGAACAATGCATAAGATGAGAATGAGATGGGATCATTATTGCTCCAAAATGGGGTCTATTTAGAGGACTTTCCAAGGCTAGGGGTGATGTGGGAGGAATCAACAGTCAAGATTGATTTGAAGAAATCAATGGTTAAATTAGAGGAGGTTGGCAAAGGGGGTTGGATTAAAGGGAACATCTACCATCTCTATGGTGACAAGTGTCAAGAGGCTTCTAGAAGGGTTTGGATGAAAGGGAACACTTAGTGACAAGTATCACAAGGATTCTAGAAGAGGTTGGATGAAAGGGGACATGGTGGTAGGTAGAATGGGTTAGGTTTAGGAGTGGTAGAAGTTAGGAGAATTTGAATTTAAAAATTCAAATAATAGGAAAATGGCTAATTAATCTCAACAAATCATGAATTTGATTTGTTTTAATTAATTAGGGGATTAGAAGAAATGATTTTGGATGGAGAATTAATTAATTTGAATTAATAATCAAAGGAGATCATTGAAATGAACCTATTAAATAAATCCTTAGATTTTTTAATAAGTAGATGAAAAGGGGATTTAATCAAATTGCTTAGTGAATTCAATTAAATTAGGAAGGGGGATTAATTAAATAATTTCTTATTTAATTAATTATCTTCAGACCATTTTTAGGTGTATACAGAATCCATTTTCATTTATAGATGGGGCATGACAGTCTTTGGAGATTAATATTCATGAGTTTCCCCCTTTACTTGATTTGTCACATCTTATGGTTCAGTTTAATCATGCTAATGTGATGGATTATTTGAGCTTGGAGGCTCCTATTCAAGTTTTAGAGACATCATCATTCTACATTTGGATTTCGCTTCCTAATTCCTATCCAGAATGAGAAGCATTCCTACACTTGTACTTGGTTTATCTTCTTTCCAAGGGAGAAATGTTGTTTTTAGGCATTGGACTATTCTTTGTCTTCAAGCACTCACAATTTCTATAGGGCATTATTCATTATAAGGGGGATATGGAGTCTCCTTCTTTCCTTCCTATGGGGGATACTTGATTGTATATACATGATGTATGTAGTCATTGGGAGGTCTAGAGTGCTCCATGCATCATCATTTCTTGTTTATTTTTTCTCTTTTGGAGAGTTTTCTCCCATGTGTTTTTTTAATTTTTTTCTTAAATTTTCCTATTTGTGAGAAATTTGCTTTGTACATGGGTTCCTAGCATGGCCTAGTAGTCGATACCCATATTGCATAATTAATGTACTCCCCGCATTGCACTGAAGAGGGGTGTCAGTGTAATTAAGTGTTGTATCTAGTAAAGTCTTCACCTAGGTCCTAATTACATATATCACTTAAGTTTACTTAGTGACCACTCTAGGAACATTCCCACTATAAGTGGAAGTTCCACCTTTGGTGGACTTATTACAATTCCACCTATTGACCTTATGTGGGCGATAGGTTATCATTTGCATAGGATTATGAAAATTATCAATCTCTTGTCTAATCCTCCATATTCTCCTTGCCGTTATATGCAAAACTCATTATGTACATTTTAATATCCATTAGAAAAATTGTCAATCTTGTATCATGAAGCAATCTTTCTTACCATTTTTTTTTGGAAGCTATTTTGATCTTCCATAGATCCTATGGATGTTGTAGATTCATGTCATAATACTCTAACAACTCCATTTCACATACTTCTCAGCATTGAAACTATCATATAAACTTATTTAACAATTATTTCCTCTATGATTGAAGGATTGGCTATGTTGCTCAAACTTGCCTCCTATATTGCTAATAATAAATTCTCACTTATCTTTACATAAATCTATGTCTATGATGTTCACATTCTCTTCACATAGAAAAGACAGAAGAGCATAATTTTCTCTGATACCAAATTATGAATAAAGAATATGACCAAAGAAACAAAACACACTAGTAAAGAGGAAAGATTGCTACATAGAATTGAATAGCTCTAAAAATCTCATTCTATTATTTTATTCATTAATAGATGTACATATTTATATATGTAAAAGACTCAATAGTTCTCCTATAAATCTAGAAATTACATTGACAACAAATTAAATATGTTGCCATCAAACTAACTTTACAATTGAGGCTCAACAGTTTAATTATACAAGAATTGAATGCTGGCATAATTAGGAAAATCAATTCTTGTTTTCTTTGTCTCAAAACCTATATAGAAGGATTTTAAAAATTTATTACCAACCAACCATGATATTCATTAAAGAGGTAGTGTAGAAATGAATTGAACTTATTTAACTAAATGATATCCATCAAAAGTTTTAATTATTATACCATTCAATACACCTATAATTTAACTATTCTTTTACATCCTCCATCATGTACTACCCATTAAGAGTTGTTACAAGATAACACATCCAATCCATATTTCTATAGACATCCTAAAGTGGCAATAATTAGCAAATTTGTATGTTGTTTTATAACCTATATTTGATCATGTGAATTCTAAGACTTTTATTTTCTTTCTTTTATTCTTCACATTACTATAGTGTCATAAAATTGTGACCCTAGCAATTTTAACCACATTGGAGGTCCTTACCTTGGCAACAACATCTTCTTTCCCAAACTGAGACTTCTTTATGCATTTTCACCCATGTACCCTTCCTGTTTGAGCCTTGAGATAGTCTTAGGACCCTGTCCGGGCCCCAAGATAGGACAGGACAGGGGCATGGCGCCCCTATCCCCACCTCTTAGGATGGCCCTAAGATGGGTTTGCCCAGTCCCTTTTGCATAATTTGATCTTCGGGGTTTGCATTCTTCTTTGTCGACCTTCAGTGGATGAAAATTAATCCACTAGGCATATTCAAATTCCCTCATTAAGGATGATAACAAGGGATATAGGAGCATAATACAAAAATTCAAGCAAAAGGTTTTCATTATCAAGCATTCAAGTCTTCTCCATTCATCCATTGGAGCAACATTACAACATTCATTTGCAATCATGTACATGTGTGTTATGGTTTTGTCATGTTACATGCCATTTCATGCAACACTTGTGATTCCATTCAAGAAGCAAAGCAAGCATCATCAACAAATTACAGATCTACAAGGTATACATTTCCATTGTTTACATTCAAGCATTTGCAATTACTTTCTTTCAAGGTTGATTCCTCAATCCGGGTTTGACTGAGGCAAACCCCTATCCACAACCCTTCTTCCCTTCTTTTCTGTGTGTAGGTTATAGGTTCATGACTGTATTTGCAGATTTGGACTCCATTTACAGAGACGAAGAAACCATTTTCATTTTGCAGATTTTTCGAAGGACCGTGTGCACTTTTAACACGGTCCCAACGACTTTTCTCCAAATTTGTAGGGTAGATCCGTATCAGTCTAAACATCTCAGATCCAAAGTTACAACACGATCCAGAACTGGTAGCTCCTCATTTCACCCATTTTATCTCTCTTTTCCGCATAGTCAATAAGTCAACTTTCCCATTTGCAAAAGAGGGCAAGTCACACTTCAACCCTTGCAATCCACTTGGAATTCACATCTTTGGATTTGGATCTACTGGATTCAAGCCCCTCTTTTGAATGTAAAGTTCTTCCAAGTGAAAATCATCCTAGTGACTTCCGTTCTCTCTCCTAGGTGGGGAGTCACTAGGGTCCAATTTTCCACTTTACAATTACATACTTCTAACCCTAATCCTTTAAAAAATATCACCACAAAATTCATAAGAATCAATCTTCATGTATATATCACATACATTAAATAAGGTGAATTGGTTAAGTAAATCCATACTTGGTCTATCGCATCCATCTCTTAGTAAAACAATACATAAATATATCCCCTTCTTGTGAATATTGTTTCTTCCCTCTTGACTCCTTCCAGCCTTACTAAGACTATACTAAGTTAGAGAAATTAGTAGATTATAGTAACAAAGACGAAGCAACATGAACTCAACATATCATAAAATAGCTAGATCATCTAACCCATACTTCTTATAGGAACAATTTTCGCATCATAAAATTTAATAACCTCCTAATATAGATTCAATCTTCAAATTTGTATTGATTTCACTATGCAAGTCCTCATCTCTTTAGAGTTATAAAAAATACTTAATAGTTGATCCTACACTTAATCTTCTTTCAAAATAACAAAACAAGACAAAGTATGAAAAGTACTTACCTTAACATCATGAGATTTATTTCCTAGAACTTTCTTCTTTTTGGTCTAAGGTCATATCACCTTACTAAAAATTTCCCATACAATATAGCATCACAGTCAAAGTAATGTGAACTTATAATCATTATATAACACCAAGTGCTTTCATTTACTTTATTCACGAAGTCGTTTTTTGTATTTCCAACTTTATCTTAAGTATAAAAAGATTCTATGAGCATAATAAAACCATTTTACACATGCAACATAACCATAATGAAGGTCGTATCGTAAAATAACTATTAGAATCATCTGAATCAAGTAACCCAGCTCAAAGTAGCATCAAAACATATAGAAATTGGAGTTATATGAACCAAGATGCAGAGTTAGTTGAACAGTTGGCCTAATCTTTTTGAACCCCATTAGTGAGAGGGTATGTGGATGAATTCCATGGACCAAACCAATTAATGGTAAATCAATGGTGTATTTTCTTAGACGTAATTATTACTATCACATTCACATGCAAACTAATGACAAGTGTGGGCTTTGCAACATGAATGACTAGGATAACTTCAACCATATTGAATTATTAGATAGGCTTAAAAAATTGTAAGATTTTTATTGATTTCAATTGAAATTAAGTAGGAATATCGAGACCTGTTTACATATTAAACTTCATGGTGATAATTGATGAAGCTAGCAGCCTCTCCTTATAGTCATTGTTATTATTCTTTTAATATCTTTATTTGTTTTATATTTTTTTAGCATTAATTTATTCTGAGCTACACGACTCTTCTAGTGCTTTATATGATTGTTGTTTATTTTAGATAACAAATATTTACATCAATACTATTCAAATACATAGACTAAATACAAGTGGAGTCTATGGCAAGAAGTAAAACGTTATTATTAATACATAGGGAGATTTGCATACCATACTTTCTGTGATTGGGTATAATCAATTCATGTGGCATTTTTTTTTTTTTTTTCTGGGATAATTTATATCTAGATTGCTACAGCAACTACAATACTAGTCATGTCAATCAAAGAAACACAGATGAACTCAAGCCTGGTAGACAACGCCAAGCTAAGTATAAAAGTTGATATGTACATACTAACAACGGTAAAGTGATCATCAAGAAAATATGCTTAAATACAGATTAAATACAGATCAAACTGACTTTGTAGTCATGACACAAATGATGACAATAGTGTGTTAATAACATGGAGGAGGTATTTCTAGCTGTTTTGCTGTGTAGGTTTGAGGCCCTTCAATCCCATTTTTTACGAATATCAAAAATTTGAAGGAGGTTGTCTTTCACGTTGAGTATTGTACTTTGTCCATCATCCTGAATCCTTTAAGCATCACCAAGGATTCCATGCACCAAGAAGAGTGAATAAAAGGGTATCGAGGGAAATTTGAGAGATGGGCATTTACTCTTTGACACTGTCAAATGTTAAATCAACGTGCTGGAAATTAACTGCAAAATCTGTTTTAGTTGGAAAATCTGAGTGGTCACAGCAGAATCCATACGATAATAAATAGCAGGACAATGTGATGGCTTATGTATGGGGAAAGACAAACAACAATGGAGATTGAAATTGAAAACATGTCCGTTTAATTGGAAATGAAGTGGGGGTTAATGGTGCGGGAAAAACATCAGAGCCACATTCCACTGTCATTTTTGTTATGTACAAATTTCCATCAAGTACACTCAACGTCAATGAGGAGGATGAAAATCGACGGACAAAATAATTTCAATCGTCTTGGATTGATTGTAGTGACATTTGGATCATTGATTTTAAAAACTAGCAATTGCATCTGGGTGTGTAATGGGTATGCTGAAGAGGTATGGAAGGTCAAAAATAAATTTTTGTGGTCTTTTTTTTGCATATATTTGTAGAATACGTGAGGTCATTTTGTAGACCATTTAGCAAATGATGTTTGTGCAACAAAGGTCTTAGTGGAGTAGTGATGCTACTTGAAATAGGGGTAGAAACACCATTAATACAAAACCTTTGAATGCGTAAGATAAATAGACTCCATTATCAATAGATTCGTGTTATGTTTGGAAGAGAGAGAGAGAGAGAGAGAGAGAGAGAGAGAGAGAGAGAGAGAGCACTTCATCTAAAGAGTTTAATAGTTAAAATTGCATCTATAACATCTAACAAAATCCCCTTCCATGATGTTATGGTGGATGCTAGTTTGTAGGTGTTGAACTCCATTAATAAAGTTTTGTGATAGGAATTGTTGAGAATGGATTTTCAATAAAACCCTTTGTGAATCATTTATCGAGGTAGGGAATGACAATGATGTCACCATTTAGTATGTATTGTAGATGCACGGACTAAGCCAAACTGTATCGTAAAATTCTATCACACAAACTTCATATCCACAAAGCATGTGACAAATTCATACACTCAAAATTGATCGAGATTCACGTATTCAACTCAAAGTTAATAACTACTCGTCATAAAATTCTAAACAATGGATGCATCTAAATTGTCTATTTTACTATACCAAAATGATTAAAATCTACTCAATATTAAAATTATTTATTTTCTATCATCCTAAAACTAAATATGTTTCATATTACATTTACTTTTAACTTAATATACAATATATTAATATATTACTCCCACAATTCTTTATATTAATCTAAATAGATTCATGTATTCAACTCAAACCTAGTAACCACTTGTCATAAAATTCTAAACAACGAATACATTTAGATTGTCTATTTTACTATACCCAAATGATTAAAATCTACTTAATATTAAAATTATTCATTTTATATTATCCTAAAACTAAATATGTTTCATATTACATTTACTTTTAACTTGATATATAATATTTTAAAATTATTACTCCCACAATTTTTTATATTAATTAAAATTAATTGAATTAAAATATATAGATTTTGTTGAATTGGCCTAAATAAGCTATGGAGAAAGATCAACCTATAGAATAACTAATTATGCCGAAGGCGTCTCCTTAGTTGAAATGGACGAGCTCCTTTTTCACATCAACTGTTGAGAATTGTTTAGAAGTAATGCAAGATGATTGTAGTAATCTTGGCCATTCATTTTCTCTTGTTTTGATTGGTCAGATTTCTTTTTGTCAACTTGCATTAGTGACTACGTCACTATGACCTGTCTTCTTTCACGAAACTTGCTCTTATGGCCTATATTCTTCCACACAACTGGCTCTTACGTATTTTTGTGCAAACTTTTGTAGAGCTTTTATTTATTTATTTCAATGCTAGGTTCAGATCATATTTTTCTATCTACCAGTTTGATTTGAGCAAGAAACCCTTTGAATAAATAAGACCTCATGTACATCTTCAGTCAAACTAACCATAAGGTGAGTTCAAAAAAATCTTGATCATAAAAAAAAATCATTTATCTTGATCAAACAAGAAGACATTAAACATTTCATGTTATTCTTCATAAAAATGTGAATAAAATAGTTTACCATCATATAGTTCCAAAATAATTTGTTTTAAAAACAATAATATCTTCTCAATGCTTGGTTCATAACATATTTTTATAGAATCTAAAAGTATTTTTTTATTAATTAGAGTTTATACTTTATTTAAAAAAATTCTTTTATTAAAACATAGAATATAACATTTTAGATTATATTTGCTATGGTTATTTATTGATAATTAAAATAGTATATGTTAAAGATGTATAAATTTAATTTAGAATTTTTTGTAAAATAATTTTTTATTATTTGTTTATTTTTAAATATATTGTATGTAAGATTTATTTGTTTATGATAATAAAAAATAAATATAATTTTATTTAGATAGTATTTTATTTCTGTTTAAATATTGGTTTTTGATAAAGACTAGACATAGTTATACTTTTTTATACATATAATTTATTTATTGTTCTATATTTCAAATATAAAATAAATGTAATACAATGTTTATGATTGAGTAGTATATTCTTTCAATTATATGAATTGTGTATTATTAATAGATTAAATTGTTGAAAAATATTATAATATTAAAATCAATATTCAAAATATTTATTAAAATAAATCATATAATAAAATTGTAATGAAATTAAATCAATATTCAATATATTTATAATATTATGATGGTGAAAAATACATTTTTAATGCATTTTATCATTTAATTTGGGTTGATATTTTAATGTATTTATATAGTTATAAAAATAATAATTTATGTGTAGTTGGACTCTAGGTATAATTTAGCCTTGTTTTTTAATCTTTTTTATTTATGGACACAAAATTTGAGTCTCGCTAACTTATTTGTCTAATATTGATGATTAGTTCATTCTTTGTACATAATACAACCCCATTCTAGACACAACTACAACTTAATTGTCTAACTTTGGTTATGTCTACAAGTAAGAAGTTTTCCTTGCAACCATGATCCTTATGCAATTAAATTAAAATAACAATTTTTAAAAAATATTTAGCTAACCTATCCCATCTTACACTTTGGTCTAGGGCTAATTTTGCATAGTTTTTTACAATCTAATGTTATGTTAATGTATAAAAAAATTTAGTGCATTCAATTCAAGTCTCACATCATGCCCTAATCAATTTTAAATTATGCACTCAATTCACATCTATTACATAAGTATTGGAGAATATTCAATGCATTCAAGAGAACAACCATTGAAATTAGATCAAACTTGTCATAGTGCATATGAATCACCTAGCAATTACAATCCTCCTTACAATGCATCTTGATAGTATTCTCAAGATGTAGAGAGCATAAAAGGAAAATATTTCTTTATTTCTAAGATAATTTTTGAGTTTTCTTAGATCGAATCTGCCCCTAATAGACTAAACTAACACTCCCACTGCCATTATTCTTTTTATAGGTAGTATGATCTCCACACCCCTTTACTATTCTAAGTGTTGGGTCAACCTGAGATTATTATCAAAACTACTAAGGAGAGACTACTTTCATCTAACCCCTCATTGATCAACATGGTTGATCACTAGAATTATTATGATCAATATGGAAATATCTCCCCACCTACCTTACATGGGCTGAAGCGGGACATTTATACCTCTCTCTTCCTCTCTATCTACCTATCTTTATCTCTCCTATCTTCTCTAGATATTTCTATCTATTTGCCTCCCTCTTCATCTCTCACTCTATCTTCATATCTACCTTTGTATTCCTCTATTTTCGCCCCCTCCCCTCTCTCCCTATACCTCTATATCTCTAAATTATTTCCTTTCTATCTCTAACTCTCAAGATTTATTTCTCCATCTCTCCCTCTAAATCTATATCACTATCACTCCATCTTTCTATACCCCTATATCTCTCTCTTTTCATCCCCCTCCCTTTCTATTACAAAAAATATATGAATCTTTCAGTAATGAAACCTATTTATCTTTTTTATTCAAAGGTTTTGCTTCAATCATGTTTAGATTCCTATAATAGTTTATTTGAAGCCATCACTTGTCCATTGAGACCTTTGTTGCAAAGATAATAATTGACCTCATGTACTGCACAAATGTATGCAAAAAAGCATATCATTTTTTCCCTTACTAGCCTTCCACACCTCTTCGGCATACCCATTGCACACCAAGGTGCAATTGCTAGTATTATTATTTTTACCTTCTCCCTATAGAATAAATAATTCACTTCATGATATCTTTTGCGACGAATTATTAAAACAATATTAGTAACTCACAGGAAAAGGATAAGATTATCCTCCTCTATTGATTGGAATTGGGTTTGACTTTTGAGTGGTACATCTATTGCAATTTAATTTCAACTACAACGTATAATCTTTCCCTACCAACAATGGCAGTGCATTATAAATGCACCGAAAAGACTTCAGGTAAGATAAATTCGGGGAAAAACGATGACGAAAACTCACATTTACGCAAATAACATTGAGGACAAAAAAAAGTGCGAGGACAAAACAAGGAGACCAATAAAAAACTTGACGAAAAATCTAATGGCTCTTGGCATTTGAATTGTCTTGTAGCCCTCCTTGTTTATTACATGTCGTCGATCATGAAAATCAACTCATCCATTTCAAGTAAGGAGATGCCTTTGGCGTAGTTAGCTTGTCCATCTCAAATAAGGAACATCTTCAATGTAAAAATTGTCTTGTACATCTCAAATAAGGAACACCTTCTGTGTAATGAAGCGTCAAGATGGAATTCTTTCTTTTGTAGAAATTCATTCCCATCAATATTGTCTTGGTTATATTTTCAGTTCTATTAATAGTTCTTGTAAATGTACATCATTTATATTGATATTTGGTTATTTTTCAATTCTATTATTAATTATTATAAATATATTTCTTTTGAATTAGCATAAAGTGGAGATTCAACTCTATTAATAATAATTTTTTATTTTTCTAAAATCGAAGTCTAAAATCAATCTATTCTACAAATTTCTAGAACCAAATTTTGTAATTAAACAATGCTAGAAGTAAATATCATACATCTTATCTTATTAGATATTTCTTGAGATAATAGTCACAATCAAATTCTTATATCAATTTTACATGTAAAAATATTTTCTTTGACTCCAAAATCTAATATTTATAAAAAATTAATATTTATGTTTTTAAATATAAGTATTGTTTACTATGAATAATTTGAAAGCAATCTCTATAAGGATAATGGTTTTCCTTGGTCAAATTCATCTTTTGGTAAGGTTTTAATATATTTTTATTGTAAACTCTACCCTTTCTTTTTCATTAGCATCATAGATATCATGACACAATTTATTATTATTATTTTATTAAAAGAATGTAATTACACATATTAAAAACTACAAGATAAAACTATCCAACAACAACAATATATAGACATATGATCACTAAAAATTAGTGTAGAGATGCACTAGCAAGTTGTTCTATCCACTTTGCAACTAAAGAATAACCTTATATTCTCCACAACATGACAATTTTGACAAGGTTGTTGGCTAGAAGTGAGCCCGCCATTTTGAATAGTAATAATTGAGGTTTATTTCTTGCAAATCTCTACTTACACTAATCGTGTTTTTTTTCTCTACAAAAATCTAAAGGTTTTCAAATTTTGGGGTTGAATTTAAATGAGTAAGGTTTTTCCATCACTTAGGACGGAATGATAGAGAGGTATTTTTTTTTATTATTTATAAGTGGTATTGAAATCCATTCTACTGATCAAAAAAAATTCACTATTTATCTCATTCCATTGTTTTTGAGATGGAAAGTAATAATGTAAAGAAATGGACACAATATTTTTTATATTATTTGTAACTACATGCAAGAATCATATATTTTACTTTTTGTTTAGTTTTATTTGCTTTGAGATTTCTATGAAGTGTCTTTCTAGTCTTGAGCTTCTTGATTTAAGGTATTTTTTATCAAATTATTTTTTCATAGATTCCTTATGAACACAACATATGATAAAATTATGTGAGTGCATATTAAGCGTCTATCACACTTAGGACATGAATTTGATATGACTCATATACATTAAACCAAATCTAAATCATAAAAATACTATACACATATATTATTTTTGCAAAACCCTACTTGGGACCTTGGGACTTTTGTATTCTTTTGACACATTGCATATACCCTTAAGTTATATTGCATAATTTTTTTGTATGTAGATGTACCTACAAGGCTAAAGGAAGAGGCAAGATTTAAAGTGTTGTCCTTGAAACTTGTCATGCATTTTGTGTATCTTAGACTTTCCTTTTAAAAGGGGCCTTTTGTCACATTAGATTATATTAAAATATCCTAGGTGTTAGACTATGATCTCATAACAAACCTTGGTAGCAAATTTTTTTTTGTTAAAATCATTAACACCATAAATTTTTCCAACATTACCTCATTGTTTAGTGGTGATAGGGATCCTCAAATATGAATTCATATATTTCTACTCAACATGAAAGTGGGGAGTGAAATTAATAATTTCAACCACAAATGAAATGGAATGGTGATTAGGCTTTACCCTCTCTTTATTTGAGTTGAAGGTGCTTAATAGAATTGAAATTGAATGCTAGATCTAGGGTAAATGATGCAAAAAAGCATAAATGGTGAGCTATAGATGTGGTATGTAGACACAAAGCTAGAGTTGAGAAGAAGGAATAGAGAGGGACCCGTGTCAAAAAATCTACATGAAAGTACAAGACCAGGTTGCTTGAGGTGACTTGATCCTCAAGCTATTAGATGCAGGAAAACAAGAAACTTTTGGAAATAAAATGTCATTTAAAATATATTCCCAGAATTTCATTAAAAAAATCACAAGATAGAGATGCTCGGGTGACTCGGTCCTTTGCATTTTACTCCTACAAAAGTCAGATCTGATTGTCATTGTCGCCTCTGCCAAAATATTTATCTGTAGCTTATGAATATGTTGTCTACACATTAAAAGAAGGGACAATATGCTGTTGGTAGGGGTTTGCTTAGGTCAAACCCCGAATTTGAAATTAACCTATAAGAAAGATGTGAAATGCAAAACCAGATTTCCTATCAAATCTGATTATATAGAGAATTGGTAGTACCGATAATTATATAATTTATGTCCCTCATGCACGATTAAAGTCTTCTATTCTATCTTATTCTTCGCTACACTTAAACTGAATTTCAACACCAATTATGTCATAGTAGAAATGTGATGCAGATTAGGGGCTTAAATTTCTAAATGAACTCAAAAAAACACTCACCATTAAATTTGGACAAGGATCAATAGTAGTTCCTTCACAATTAGGTCTCTTTCCCAGTAGCCCTCCAAATGGGTATGATAGAGCATAACTTTCAGGCCAGAGTTCATAAACAAAAAATAAAGACATTTTTGGATACCCATTTAGACATTTGACAACATTTCTTAAATTAATAGGGTTTACTTTGGATTGAAGGGCTCAAAAATGGCTTTCCTATTCTTGACTAGGCTTGAAGGAGAGCAGCAATACATGTATTTTGGCCATAACTTAAAAAAAAATGATCTCTAAAAAATTAAACTTGATTAAAATACCCATTTGGCCCTTATTTAACATATCTCAAAATAGATCAGGGTTCCTTTAAAAAATGTGCTTCAAAATTGAACTCTCCTAGTCCCAAATAGGCCTAATTAGGCTTGCTTCACTAGGTCACACCAAGGTTTTTAATCTCCATAATTCCAATCTTCAAACCAAGTCATCAAAAAAATGTCAAATTGGGTTTGACCAAACATTTACAATCCATACCACCCAATTCACAAGATATTTCTATTAAACCCTAACACCTAAGCATCATATTTGCCTAAAAACATGAGTTTAATCAACTAGGGCATCACCAAAATTTCACCAAACTCACTGTTGGCAATTGACATCCGATGGTTTCTGGTACTTTCTCATGGCTGATTATTGGTTTAGGGTTTTTATTGATGGAAAGAATTCATAGACATTTGAACCGGTAGACTTAATTCTTCTTATCCAGAATGAAGTGTTAACCAGTAGCCAGTTAACTGGTCTTTTAGGAAGAACAAAATTTTTTTGGTTTGGAAGCTTTCTGGTGATTATGGTGCATTGAATTGTGTTTGGGATAATTGGGCTGACGTATACACATCATTTTATTATTGTTTTAGTGATTCATATTTATCCTTTGGGATCCGATCAAGCCAACATGAGAAATATCCTATTTTGTGATTGGCGATATATAAGTTTGGTGTGGATGATCTTTTTGGTGATAGATGCGATTTTATGCAAGCGAGTGGTGATCGAGAATCCATTTTGGGATAGTTTCACATGCACATTCTTGATCTGGTAGCTGACTAAGACTGAGAACAGGGTAGAACAGAGAAGGTGATCCAATCTGTATATTTAACACTCAAAAGGAACTCATCCAGGCATTGTAAATGCTATTTTAGAGTTAATTAATTGTATTTCATCACTGTAACTAATTTGTAAGGTAGTGAGCCTTCCTTGAGGGTTATATCCTTGTAGATTATTGTAATTCAGCATTGAGCTCTAGGCAGTGTCCCTGAATGCCTGTGCATTCCCATATTGTAATTTTGTTTTGCTACTGGCCATAGTGGAATAATATTGTGGGTTTAAATCCCATCATGGTTATTCCCATTTAGGTTTCCACGTAAAAATTCGATGTTATTCTTTTGTGCTCGATTGTTTTATGTTTCTGTATCTCAGTTTCAAGTGTTTTCCCATGTTTGCCTTTGGTGGTTTAAAGTTTAGTTTGTAAATTTGCTAAACAGTAGATCACTAATTCACCCCCCCTCTCAACGATCCCTAATTTCAACATTTGGTGTCAGAGATCAGTTTCTCTAAGGAAGCTTAACCGCTTGAGGAAGGTCCAGGAGATTGAATCAATGAATTCCAATTTTCAGAGACAACTCGGTGTGGCACTTGAGGATCTTGATGCTGTAAGAAATGAGATCTGTACCTTGAAGAAAAACTTGAACAATGCTAATGATTTCATTAATGACTTGAAGGATCAAGCGAACGCTTTAACAGATAAGAGGAAATAATTGATGGACAAGCTAAAGGATAAAGAAGATCAGATCATGGAACATCAGGGTAAAGCTGATGAATGTGACAAGCTTGAAAGAGAGAATGTTTCCTTGAAGAATGAGATGCAATCCATTGTGATGAGGCTGACTAAGGAGATTGACAGAAAATATCCTTCCAAATATTCTAATATTTGACATGTACATTTAAGGTGAAATTTTTTTTAACATTTGGAAAAATAAAAATGTTAATATTTCTTAGATGTTATGTTGATCATAATTTGTCACTTTATTATAAAGAAATAATTTCTCATATTCAAGAACTAAAGATGAAAGTATGGTAATGATAACAAGGATAATGATGGATGGGCCCCTCCTATGGAAACTTTAAAACCTTGTTGATATATAGGGTAAATCAAATGATGGAAATCTACCTCCCTCCAGTGTTATTGCTCTCACCACATAGAAAGTTTTTTAATTATATTTTATTTTTTATTAATGTAAATGGGGAAGGGCCCCAACCTGTTATAGATAAAACAAAAACATCAAAACAACAAGTTATTGTGAGACCAAAAATCAAAATTACATCCAAGCAAATCAAGTACAACATGTGCAAAGCTAAATCAAATCTAAGTTAGGACCAAGAAGTGGGCCCAATACCTATAATTATATTTTGTTATATGTACAACTCATTTATAATTTTAAAGTTTGACTATTTCCACCCTCATTTTTTGTGAATATGTAAAACTATTTTATAAATAATAATATAGACACTATTTATAAAAAAAGAAGTTTGTTTCAAGTGTCATTAATTGAAAAACATAAGCTAATGATATATGTCTTTATTGAATTGTCTAAAAAGATAATAAATGAATTAGACTTTGGAAATACACCACAACATGTATCGCCGACCATATAATTGTGATATTTTGGTACATTCTCATCTATTAGATATTTTCCCATACATGGTACAAAATAACACAATATATTTTTAAAAGTACAATAAGGCTTATTATTGATATAAGATAAATTATGAGCTACAACGATGCTTTTGCAATTTTCCATACATAATATAGTGTGATAGATCATAAATATTTTTCATGTATTCATAAGGTAAATAGATAAGATTGTATCCTACTAGATAGATGTTTTCATATACAATGTGAATCAGATTGCTTAAAACCATGTAGTTGAGTCTTGCACTAACTTGTTCTACTATTCACTTGTAATAACACAAAACAAGTTTCTACATCCTCCCAAACTAATGTAATACCTTACTAATGACAACCACCTTAGATTCATCAAAAAACAAGTTAAATTTTATACTTCATATGTCTTATTGTCATCTTGCAATGTTCATAGCTATCCATGACATATTAGAAACAATTATTTAAGTTTTATTACAGACATGTAATTCCAACAATCCACGATAATAGCTTGAAGGTTTCCTAGATTAGACTATGTTTAAATTTATTTTCTTCATCAACATTTGGATCACACTCCATGATCCATTTTTAAAATGATATAGTTGAAGAAGATGATTGAGAGGTAACTAGAAGACCATGTTGACTAAATAGACGAGGGGAGAGAGGGACACAAGACCCAAGAAAAAATTTGAAGGAAAAATTGAAAGGAAAAGAAGGCTTAACCAATCAGGATGACTAAAAAAAATTACAAAAAGAGATGAGTGAGAGGAAAAAACTAAATAAAAGAGATATAAATTATAATATAATGATTGATGAATAAGACCAAACAATAGAAAATTGAGCAATTGAATTGTAAGTTCTTAAAATCAAAACAATAAAATTAAGAAGTTAATGATGAAAAATGTTCCTCTCCCTCCTCTTTTTTTTTTTTTTAAAAAAAGGTCATACTAATTATTTGACTCTTCTTTTCCTTTCCTTTTCCCCTCTAGTTTTTCCTTAGGTCTCATTTCCCTCTCCTCCCTCATCTATCCAGTAAATATTATCTTTTAGTTGCCTCTCAATTTTCTTCTTTGGCTATCCCATCCTAATATAGATCATACAGTACATGATCTATAATATCAAGATGAAGAAAATAATTTTACACAATCTAATGTAAAAATGATATATTATATAAACCTTATATTTGACTGTCATCTCAAAATAGAAATCTAATTTTTTCATATCAATTACACAAACAACTTTTTCTAATAATGGATGGATTTAGTAGAAAAATTATTCGAACAAAGACTGACTATATTACCAATAAAAATAGCACTTTGGAAGTTGCTGGAAATGTTTCCATATCATTTTGAATTTATTTCCAAAAATCATTACACTTCCCTAATCTGATGTCTCATTTTTATTTTTATTTTTTATACCCTATTTGCATGTACCTTCATGCTTATACCCTATTTATATATTCTTATATTCTTATGTCCTTATTTGACTCTTTTTTTATTCTTACATAATATTATCTACCTTTGGTTCATTTGTGCTTCATGATTTGCCTATATTATAGGTTTCATTAATCCTTGATGCTTATCACTAATTATATATGATCTAAACATGATTGTTATATGATGATATATATATATTAACACACTTGCATTTTATAAAAATATCTGTTATTATTTATTATCATGTATAATGTGTCTTCTCATTTAACCCCTTGCATGATTCAAGTATGCAACCAATCATAGGAGGTACATATATTGTTGCTAATATTTTTTCATGATTGATATTGTAAATAGAATATTTTTCTAAACAGATTTGTTACCACATCCAAACTTAGTTTGATCACATCTTATGTCTGTATTACATAAAGATCTATCATATTTCCCATGGCATGAATCTTTATTACATTTGGCACATTGTGTGGATATTGATCATATTATTTTCATCATGCAAAGTATTGATTCCATCGCCCATATCACACAAACACTATCATGTTCCTTCATTGAATGAAACCTTATTAAATGAACACATCTAGCAAAACCATGCCACATTGTTGCTTGTCATAAAGTATTTTCATTTCTCCATGTACAAGAAAAGAATTCCACCACTCCTTTCTTCTTTTCACTTTTTCTAATTAGTCACAACTACTAGTAATTTTGTTTATTTTGATTATGATGTTGGAGCCACTCATTGTATTTTCCTATTTTGGTAGGGTTTGATGGATTGTCATTACTAAGAGAATGCAAGTAGAATTGTTCTATCTTCTTTTTAAGACAATGGCCATTATGAGTGTTTGATTATTTACTCTTCACCTTCATTGAGAATGGTAGAATTTTTATATTAATATTCCATTTACATTTTTTTCTTGTAGAATGATTATTTATTTTAAGCATCTTATATCCCAAATTCCACATTTTTGTCTTCTTAAATTAATGTCATAAATCATTCTTATGCATTTAGTAGAAAATATTAATTTAAATTGCACATTTCCAAATCAATGCCCATGTTTTGGGGGGGATTTTGGGTATCAAAAATGCAATCGAATGAGATACATTCTTATTTATTTGTCTATAAAGACCCAAAAAAGCATTAGACCAAATAATATGCACCAAGACATGCATTACCAATAATCTAATGTGTGAAGCATATACTTGATTATTTGTTTGATGTGACTTGTGAAGGGTATAACTACACATGTATTGGTTCCTTATAAAGGCTTTACTACTCTATCATTTCACAACTACAAATCCTTGTAATATATTTAATTAAAGACCTAAATGTCTACACCATCCTGAATTTCAGTGCATGCTCATCTATTAGATCCCTTCCCCACACAATAAAAATAACATAAAAAAAAAACCAATTAAACTAACTGCTACAACATATGATAAACTATGAACTACAAAAATATCATAAAATTTAATTGTGTTAAATCATCTAAGATTTTCTATATAAACATAGTAAATAGATTAGATTCTATTATACTAACTAGATGTAACCATAAGCAATACTAGACTACTTACAACCATTTGTATTGCGCATATTAGAATTCTTCACTAACAATACAAAACTAGTGCCTTCATCCTCCAAATTTGATGTAATGGCAATAAAAAGAGATAAGAATGCAACGTCTTAATCTTTACTAATATTTATATCCTAAACCATTGCTTACAAATTTAGAGATCTAGATGCTATAGTGCTTAGATCTATACTAATGTTGTCGTAATACCTTCCCAAGAATCTACATTCAACAACTCAAGGGTATACAATGAACTATGACAATGCATCCCTCAAAACATAGATATCTTCCTACTCTCAATCAAGCATTCTAAATAAAGCAACAAATAAATATAAACAGTCTTAATATCACCCTATCACAAGAAATAAATAATTTCAATATAGCCATATCACAAGCAATGAATAAACAAAATTGCTCTTTAATAACACGATAGCACAAGATATGAAGTTGGCAAATAACACATTGACACTCTTTATTTCCACTAGATCAGTCAGTCTTAAACCATACATGCTAAGAAACATATTAAACTTAGAAAATGTTAGTCAACTGTAAACGTTTAACACTTTTGAATATGATGACAACAATATCCACTCTGAAGAACATGAATGGGTTTGTACCCTTTTCTTTGCCCGACATCGTTATTTGCTCCGTGCGCCGCCACCCATCTTCGATCCACGCCACCGCTTAGGCCCTTGATTTGGGGAGCAAGTCCGAATCCTGTATATCACACCACGATATCAACGTTATTTAATGCATCTCATTCTTAGTAAACAAAATCGATTATTCAAGAAATGGAATATGCAGAAGATATTAAAAGAACGGAATATGCAGAACATTCAAGAATGGAAATTGCCCGAGAAAAGAATTCAGAGAGAGAAAGAGTGGTGATGTTTCTTCATACCTACAACAGATTGCACCATTATAGAAATGATTCTCAGCGTAGATTGTCAAATAGCCTTCACATTTATTTATAGTGAGAGCCAGCTAGAAAATGTATCGACCAGGATTAAACTATGAGAGGTGTGAATTGCGAAACCGGGTCGCCAGTCAGATCTGATTGTATGGGGACCCGGTGGGATAGGTAATTATATAATTTGTGAACGCTTCTATTCTATCTTATTCATTGGCACACACTCAAATGCATATCAACGCCGATCACGTCATAGTAGAAATGGTACGTGATGTCACTCTACAAGGCAAGTGCCTCTCATTCGATCAAATACCTAAACATGTAGGTGTGGTGGAAATACAAATTAATATAGGATTCTTTAAGTAGTTATTTTTATGTGAAAATTTCAAATCACTTTCAAATTTTTACTATTTGGCAAGTCCCCTGCTTATAACTAATGTTTCAGGGTCACATCAGCAAGCTTTTTGTTAAGATGTCCAAAACAGTCCAAAAAAAAAGATGAATAGGCATTCATAAAAGACTCTTATTTTGTGCAGTTGACATGGAATCTGAAATCGATTGATTTAGTTTTACAACTAACAACTAAAAATGCATTTCATTCGATTATGGATATTAAGATCATAACTATTGATGCAATGTTATAAAAAAATTAAACATTAAATCAACAAATATAGATATTACTATAACAATTGAAATATGCTCAACTACTGAATCTTCTTCCCTATTTCTTTTACAATTTCGCATGATTTGCCTTTTAATTAAATGTTGTACGTGAGATATACTTTCGATATCGTAAGCTCAGTTTTCGTGTTATTGAATACCGTCTGACATCTTTTAAAATCTATCTACTCCGCAGAAGTTATAATGATTTTGTATCTTATGGCCCTGATCGCCTACATAGAAATGTTTACCCTCGATGTCCGGCTTAAATTGTCCAGCTAATTTGTAAAAAATCTATGGTGATTATCCGTGAAAGAAATTATCCACCTACAGAAAGAAATTAGGAACCCACATTAACTTTTCGCAGACTTTGCACCAGTACAGAAAGAAATTGTTCAGCTAATATGTAACAAGAGCGTCAAGCAGCGAAGTTCCTGCCAGAGGCTAGAAAAACAGTTATGGTATTGTTGTTGCATGATGTGTTTGTGTATACATGAATATAGTAGCTAAGTCTGGAGTATTGGTGTTGTGTGACTTTTTTATGTATTTGGTATGTAATTTTTAACATTGATTTACATGACTTTGTATAATAGCATTATCATATTGTATTATTTTGCTTGCTAATGAATAGTAAGCTAACATTAAATAACTGACAACATAATCATGCATTGTAAAGTGCCTTTTATATATAATATTTCACAACACTAAAGACAATGAAGATAGATTAAAAATTACAATCAATGAAATACATCAAAGCATTTTTTTTGCCATGCAATATAAAATACATAAAACTAAACACCTCATTCACAGAAATAAAATATCATTGTATTTCTTAATATCTGCATGTACAAAGAATACATATTATTGAGGGCTACAATAATAACAATCCTGACTAGAATCTACACCATATCAAACCTAACAAAATGAATTATCTTGCAACTCTATGGAATAGAGGCTCTCGTATCTTGTCCAATCTCCCTGTAGTGAGTAGTCAACATAGTTTCACCCCACACTCATGAAAAGGAAAGGAGTGTTGATACTATCCCTACTATTCATCATGGAAGAACAATGCCAACATAAGTATAGTAGAGGAGAAAAATCTATCGAAAACAAGAATAGAAGAAGCAAACAAGACAAAAAGAAACATATTTATATTTTGAAACTCTTAGATGTCTATTCAATTCTTCTCTAACTTTACCCCTACAATTATGTATACAAGACCAAATAGGATGAAAGATCAAAACATATCTATGTATCTGTACAAAACTCTTTTTGCAATATTGCAATTTAGGAATTTGGTTGTGTTTGCAATGGGATAGAGCTGTGTTTGTTAGACCAATATGTAGTGTTGTATGCAAAGTGCATCAACTTAAGATAGAGAAAAATTAAATCTTAAAGCAAATACAACAAAGCAAATCTTTGCATTTTTGCAATAAGAAAGTTTTCAATTATGGACGCCAAAGTAGCACCTTAAAAATTTTGTAGCTTCATTGCAAAATTTTAGGTGATAAGTATCAAACAGTCCTATCCGAATACTCTAATGGAGTTAACAAAAATACAATGTACCTCATAAAGTCTTGTCCATAGTGAATAATCATATACTACACAATTTTGTACACATGCTTTGGTCTGGCAAGCATATAACCTTTGTGACTCGACATCCAATTTTATGTCTATAGCTCTTTCAAATTCTTTAATTTTTGAAGAGGATGATGCCTCTTTGATATCTTCACTCACTGTTGTGAAGGGAATTGGTGTCCAAATAGGAGCAGTTGCTGAGGCTAGCTAAAATACACAAAATGTAATCAGTACTTACATTTATAAAACCCTCAAACACAAATACAAATCCATATGCAGATTGAAGTCAAATGCAGTAAAGAACTCACTTAAGAGAAAACTTTCTTGAATTGAAAAATACCTATGCAGATGGCCCTCTAGGTGTTGAGAAATTAGTCTGGAAAAAATAAATTATGTAGAAGGTGCCTAAGATATAAGGAAATTAATCTAAAAATATGAAAGTAACCAACAAATCAAAAGCTTCAAAGATTCAATCATGAGACAATTAACTTCTTGTTTAGTATCATACTAAACAACGATAGACTCTCCTCCACTTATTGATTAATTTGTGCTTGATATAGTTCACAAAGTCAAACAATTGGCTCTAAATACATTTATAATTTCAAAAGCAGAATATTGACGATATGAATTTTGAAAGAAAATAGCACCAAATTAATATGACATTTCTTGCCAGGTTTTACCTACACTTTTTTGGTGTTTTGAGCATTTTCTAAAAAGACAAGATGCAATGAAAAGATAAGTAATAAAGGGAGAGCACTACCATAACATAACAATAAGGAAATTATTCTCTGTGACTTTGTTTTCCTCCAATGTGGTGTTATCCTTTAGCACCTTGCCTTGATAAATTAGTAGTTGATGGATAAGACTTTTGAAGTTGCTCTATTTGTCTTTTAACATCTACAACCTGAAAAAGCAAGAAGACCAATTGATATAAGAGAATCACTTCTATGTCTAATGACAAAATTCTGCCAAACATTGCTACTACAAAGCAATTTCAGATGTGATAATTGAAAACCTTAAAAATCAATCCAAAGAGCACAACATCATAGGTGCAATCAAGGCACTGATATAGAACCTAAAAAATTGAAGTTAGTCATAAAAGAAACCCAACATAAGAACTGCTTTCACAATCATAATGGACTGTCAACCTTAAAATAAAAACGGGCCAGATCAAAAGTTATTAATCAAGCTCATATTAAAAAGTGGCCCTATTAACTATAAACTATAGTAGAAGTGCTAAATGTTAATTATGTTGTGTTGTCATGGCACACAACCATTTAAATAAAAAATGATCCATCACACTTTAGGATAGACAGTGCAGTCTGATTTGAATGCTTTCCAAGCTATCTTTCACAATATTTAATTACATAATAATGAAAAGCAAGAAACTCCTACAGAAGTGCCAGAAAGGGGAGCTATAGAAAGTGGCATGCCAACCTTCATTTTCCAAGAATATGGAGGATGATTTAGACAGTCCTAGAAATGAGACATAAAATGATTTGCTAGTTCCCAACTGTGATCAATTCAAATCTATAAATAACAATCATTTTTGTAGCCTGTATTTCTGGAAAAAAAATGTGTTTCCTGTAACCAAACTGACTTCTTTATAAACTACTTACTGGAAATAGGTAAGCCAAGCACCATACACAGTGCCATAGATTGTCTAACAATGGTAAGAAATCTATAAATAACAATCATTTTTGTAGCCTGTATTTCTGGAAAAGAATGTGTTTCCTGTAATCAAACTGACTTCTTTATAAACTACTTACTGGAAAGCGGTAAGCCAAGAAAAATACACAGTGCCATACATTGTCTAACAATGGTAAGTTTGTACTCTACTATGGCTTTAAGAAAGACCAGGTGAGTGGGGTGTCAAATTGTCAAAAGACTACTTTACATATATTCCTCAAAGGACTGAATAGGTTTTGGAATTTGCAACTAAATAAGTATGAGATGAGGTTACAATTTATCAAGCGCAGTGATCCCCATTTCTCTTGGATGTGTCGATAAAATACCATTCACATTTGAGACATGCCGGCCAATATCCCTACCAATGTTCCAATTACAGATGGATAGGTTCATCCACAAAGAGATCTCTTCAATCACAAAACTAGACTTGCAATTAACATTGGCTTATCTATCAATCGCATTGCATTTGTAATAAACTTAAAAGCTATGCATTTACCGAGATCTATGGATCGTTGTGTCTAGCAACAAGCCTCTAGGGGTGAAGTAGGAAGATTGGGATCTAACGGATTGAAAGGCCATAGGGCTGATAAGATTGAGCCTTGCAGATTTTGTTCTGTTGAATGTCCATGAAGAGAAAACTGCACATTCTTTGTGGAAGAAGTTGGGAGACATTTATCAAGGAAAATCCTTGGTAAACAAGCTCTTCCTGAGAAAGAAGTTTTACTCTCTAAAGATGGATGGAGGAACGTCCATGGTAGATCATCTAAACGAGTTCAATATGGTGATTGTGCAATTAACTTTTGTTGGTGTATCCATTAGTGAAGAGGAGCATTGTATGTAGTTGCTGAGTTCTTTGCTTGATTTGTGGGATCACCTTATGATGGCCATCAAAAGTACTACTGCCAAATTTAAGATGGATGAAGTAGTTGCTGCACTTTTGTCAAAAGAGGTACGAAGGAAATCCTTTGAGAAGGCTAAAGAAGCTCTCATTGTCCGAGGTAGATCTAAGGACAAAAGCAAGAAGAAGGACACGAAGTCAAAGTCACAGGAGAGATCCTCTACTCTTGGAAAGAAGTCTAATGCAAAGTGTTGGAATTGCGGTCAAAAAGGTCATATCTAGAAGGATTGCAAAGAGGAGAAAAAGAAGAAGAAGAAATGTACTGTTAACACTGAATCTTCTCAGAGTGACGCTGATGCCTTTGTAGCAGCCTTGGTAGTGCCTGTATCTGATGATGTATGGCTAGTCGATTTGGGAGAATCATTCCACATGACATCTCATAAAGAGTGATTCTCAAAGTATGAACCATATGATGGAGGAAATGTGTTTCTAGAAAGTGATTCCACATTGGAGATTGTTGGAAGGGGAAGAGTCATAATTTAGTTCCATGATGGTAGAGTAAAGGGAATTGATGGCGTACTTCATATACCTAGTCTGGCTCGAAACTTACTCTTGGTCAGCAAACTGAATGATGTTGGAGTTTAGGTAACTTTTGTGCTTGATGGTTGTAAGATGAATAGGGGTTCTATTGTTTTAGCTAAGGGTGAACGCATTGGAACACTGTATAGCTTAGATGCCAAACCTGTGTGCTGTAATAGTGTCTCAGTAAAGTCCAATCAAGCTGCTATGGCAACACATGATGTGAATTCAATGGAAGTTAAACTTCCAGTAGAGAAAAAAATGCTCTGGCATTATAGACTTGGCCATATTGACGAGAAAGGTTTAAAAACCTGGTTGAGGGGCTACTTGACTGTAATCTTGAGTTCAATTTCTATGAACATTGCATATATGGAAAGAAAAGTCATGTTCAGTTTTATTCTAGTCCTCAAAAGTCTTCTGGTTTGCTGGACTATGTTCACTCTGATGTATTTGGTCCTATGGATGTTCCTTCTTTGTCCAAATCAAGATATTATGTGTCGTTCATAGATGATTATTCAAGAAGAGAATTCATTTATTTTTTGAAGAGTAAATCAGAAGTGTTCAGTCGATTTAAGGAATTTAAAAGCCTTGTAAAAAATCAAACTGGGAGAAAGATCAAATGTTTAAGAATGGATAACGGTGGTGAGTTTTGCAATGCAGATTTTGATAAATTTTGTGTAGATCATGGAATTAAAAGGCATAAGACTACATCCTATACTCCGCACCAGAATGGAGTAGCTGAAAGGTTGAATCAATCTTTGATGGAGAGAGCAAGAAGCATGTTGAGCAATGCTGGTCTGGAGCAAAAGTTTTGGGCTGAAGTAGTGGTTACATCATGTTACTTGTTGAATCATTCTCCTACTGTAGAACTAGTCGACAAAATGCCTATGGAAGCATGGTCTAGTAAGAAGCCCTCATTGAGACATTTGCATGTCATCAGCTATGAGGCATATGCTCATGTACCAGATGTGAGAAGGTCAAAATTTGATAACAAAGCAGTGAAATGCATCTTCATTGGTTATGACATTGGTGTGAAGACATACAAATTATGGAACCCTCTCACTGAAAAGGTGTTGTACAGCAAGAACATTATTTTTCATGACATGAAACCTGTGTCTACAGATCCACAACCAGTGAAAGAAGAAAAAGGAAAAGAAGTAGTTGAAATCCTTTTCTTACAAACCCCAAATGTGTTTGAGACTGAGGATCCGAATATGCCTGAGGATGAGGAGAGCTTTAGTGGTTCTGCAAGCTCAAAAGAATATGATCATGAACCTCATGTTGAACCTCATGAAGACTCACCACAGGAAGTAAGGAGATCCACACGGGAGAGATGACAACCTGATAGGTACGCCTATTCACCAAAAAGGTTTAATTACTCAATGTTGAATGTTAATTGCACCTATGTTTTGGTTACTGATGTTGATGGGCCTAGAACTATGAATGAAGCAATTAATATGCAAGATTCATATTCTTGGTTGGAAGCCATGAAAGATGAAATGAAGTCATTGGAGAAAAATGGAACCTGGGATCTGGTACCCTTGCCTAGAGGTAGAAAGCCTATGGGCTGTAAGTGGGTATTTAAGAAGAAGTATGGTCTAGATGGAAGAATTGATAAGTACAAGGCAAGAATGGTTGCAAAGGGGTATTCTCAAAAAGAGGGGATTGACTATGGAGAAATATTTTCTCCTATAGCTAAGCTAACATCCATTAGATTTTTGTTGTCACTTGCCATAGCACATGATTTTGAAATTGAGCAGATGGATGTGCAAACAACGTTTCTACATGGCGATCTTGAAGAGGAAATATATATGTCCCAGCCGGAGTATTTTATAGAGAAAGGTAAACAATACTTTGTTTGTAAGCTTAAGAAGTCTCTTTATGGTTTGAAACAATCACCCAAAATGTGGTATCAGAAGTACAATTCATATGTCTTATCTTTGGGTTTTATGAGGTCTAAATTAGATCATTGTGTTTACTATAAAATTGAAGATGATCAGATACTTATTATTGCACTATATGTAGATGATATGTTGTTTATAGGCAATAATAAAGGAATGGTCTCAGATTTAAAATCACAGTTGTCCTTGAAATTTGAGATGAAAGATTTGGGGGCAGCTATATTTATTTTGGGGATGGAAATTAGGAGAGATGGGGCTAGTAGGAAACTTTGGCTCAGCTAGAGCAAATATATTACCAATATTCTTGAGTGGTTCAATATGATTGATTGCAAGAAGCAAGTAGTTCCAATTTTACAGGGAATGAAGTTGTCAATTAATGACAGTCCAAAGTCTCTGGATGAGGTTGAAGACATGAAGCGGGTACCTTATGCAAGTGTTGTTGGCAGCCTCATGTACGCAATGGTCAGTACAAGACCAGACATTGCCCAAGTAGTGGGAGTATTAAATCGGTTTATGGTAAATCTGGGCAAACTGCATTGGGATGTCATGAAAAGAGTGCTTAAATATTTGAAGGGTATGACACAATACGCTTTGTGCTATCAAGGTAACTCAACTAGATCAAGTAGATCTATTACCATTAAAGGTTATGTAGATACTGGTTGGGCAGGGGATGATGACAGAAGAAGATCCACCAGTGGATATGTGTTCACAGTAAATGGTGGTGCCATCAGTTGGATGAGAAAATGGTAGAGTGTAACTGCGTTATCTACAACTGAGGTGGAGTACATGGCATCTACCTGTGCATGTCAAGAAGTTGTTTGGCTTAAGCGCTTGTGTTCTAATGTTGGTTTTGATGTAGGGCAAATCACTATCTTATGTGACAGCCAAAGTGCAATTTGTTTGGGGAAGAATCCTACTTATCATGCTAGAACAAAACACATTGATGTGCAATATCACTTTGTACGTGACATGGTTGAAGATAGGAAGGTGAAGCTAGAAAAGGTTGGCACCAAGGAGAATGTTGCAGATGCATTAACAAAGCTAGTGAGCACAGTTAAATTTAAATGGTGCGCGAGCTCCATGGGGCTTAAAGCTCTTGACTCTTGTTAGTCTTGTTGAGTAACTCTGTGGATATCAGTATGTACCTCAGCAAGTGGGAGATTGTTGAAGTACATACGGACCCGTACGTACCGTAAGGTTGTTGTCTCCTACATACCGTACGGTTGTTGCCTCATACGTATTGAGTTAACCCATACGGTAGTTGCCAATGCTGACGTGTACAGTGATTTCGTGATTTCGGTAGTTGCCAATGCTGATGCGTATGGTGGTTCTGGTAGTTGCCAATCCTGACCCGTACGGTGGTTCCGGTAGTTGCCAATGCTGACCCGTACGGTGATTCCAATGGCGTATGATGACCGCGGTGTAGCATCCATCGTATGGTGGTGTGTGTACATAGTTTGATGACCGCCAGATGGATGGACGAGTGACAAGGCTGTTAGTAACCGTTTTTTGTGTAGTGATAGTTAAAGCACCAGGTTTCATAACGGATTGCAGTGTGTATAAACTGCTACAAGTTTCATTAGGAAATGTGTGATAGTAATTCGGGTTGATTGTAATACAATATGAGCCTATGCAAAAAGTTTGTTGTCAATTGTATGTAACTTTGTTTACTGTAATACAAGGGAGATGCTCGGCATTTTGGTGTTTGGATTTTTTCCTGAAAGGGTTTCCCACAGTAAAAATTTCCGTGCATATGTGCATGTTTTTTATATGTTCTCTATTCTTTGTTTAAATCATCTCAAGATTCTGCAATTTAGGAAATAGATAGATATTGTTGCTTACATCCTCTGCAAATTAGCATTGGGAGAGCGTTTCCGCACCGTAGCTTTCCTTACAATCCCACGGAATCCACATTCACCGATACGTTCATTAATGAGTTTTGGAAGAAAAATTTCACCAATCTGCACCCTTCCGTAGCTCAGATTTTTTGTTCATACGTTATAATCATGTCAACCTTCAAGTCAACGGTAGGAGATAAAAGCAGCGAAGTCCTGAACGTCCCCTAATATATAATAAATCAATCCCACGGAATCCACATTCACCAATACGTTCATTAATGAGTTTTGGAAAAAAATCTGCACCAATCTAATCCCTTCCGTAGCTCAGATTTTTAGTTCAAACGTTATTATCATGCCAACCTAGCATAAGACCAGAAAGTGAAAGGGAAATCGTGGACGGTGCTAAAGTTAATAGCAGTCAGAGAAGTCAGATCACAATTTATTTTTTTGGATAGAAATCTATTGTCGTCAACAAAGAAGCATCATCGCAAATAAGGCAAGGAGGTATAACATTTTATTAAGTTAATCACAAGTTTTTTAATGTCCAAAACAAGGTAATTCGTTAATTTTGAAGCTATCATAAGGAGGAATTGAAGAGAGATTGTACAAAAGAAATGAGTGACTAGCCTCCATAGTTTAGAAAAGTTCCTGCGTAAGAATGCCTAACTATTGGAAAAGACTTCATAAATATAAAAGGTAAGCCAAATTGCTATTTTTCTAAATCAAAGAATTTTCTTGAAAAGAAGGTTGTAGTTGGTAAAGCCACAGATATAGTTATGTGAAGAAAATACAAGGAGACGAGTCTTATAATCAATCATAACTATCAAGGTAATTTATAGCCTTTTTGAAGGGGGATCTTTGTAATTTGTGAAATTGTCAAGCATGAGATAAAAACCTACATAAATGAAATCATTGACATTGTAGATACAACTTTAGCTATTAGTAACAAAGGAAATTGTGGAAAAGCGAAGGAAAGTGAAGCTACCAAAGTAAGTCGATCTAAATAAATGTAAGAAAATCATTGTCAAGCATTTAAACAAGACGAGTTTCATTCATTTCAATAGGAAAGAGTGGTAAGAGAACAAAGAAAGAGAATGAGAATTTAATGGTTTTGAAAGATATTATGGAAAATGAATTGGACAAAATTAGAAAGGAAAATAAAGAATTGAGAAAGGAAAATATATCACAAGAGAAGAAACCAACTTATTCAATCAATTACTTGAAACATATGTAAAAGAAAATTAGTGTCTGAATTCTAAGCCTAACTAGTTGCAATATACTCAGCCTCAACAAAACTCAAAGCCACTGACTTTTGTTTCAAGCTAAACCAAGACACAACTATCGAGACCAATCCAAAACAACACCCTGAAGTGCTTTTCCTATCTATAGCACAACCTACCCAATTTGAGTCCATATAACCAACCAATCTAAATCCATCACCCCTAACAGAGTTCAGTCTATAATTCATTATGTCAGCTAAGTAGCTCAAGATGTGTTTTATTTCTATCTAGTGCACTCTCCTAGGCTCCACCATATACTGACTGAGAGTGTTCACAACTTAACATATTTTTGGTCTAGTGTTGACCAGATTCATCAAGGAGCCAATCAATTGATGATGCAATGTGGTATCCACCATCTTTGACTCGGAAGTACTCAACTTCTTCCAATTTGTGGTCATAGGTCATGGATCTGTAACCCTCCATATGAAACCTCCTCAAAATGTCTACAACATACTTCCCTTGTCCCAAAATGATGTGCTCATCCTTTTGACAAACCTCCAATCCCAAGAAATAATGCATCAGTGTTATGTCCTTCATCTCAAACTCTGAAGCAAGATCTTCATTGCAACTAGTTATGAGTCCATATCCTCTAGTAATGAACAAGTCATCTACATAAAGTACCAGAATGAGTGGACCATCCCCAACCACTATGAAGTAGAGATTCAGATATGCCTCACTCTTCTCGAAGCACATCTGCTACAAGTAAGAATCAATCCTAGCATACCAAGCTCGAGGATCATGCTTTAGGCTATAGAGTGCCTTCTTCAGATGACACAAGTGAGAATCTCTCTCAAACTACTCAAATCCCTATGGTTGCTCGATGTATACCTCCTCCTCTATGAGACCATATAGAAAAGTGGTCTTCACATCCATATGATGAATTATCCAACCCATCTTTGCTGCAATAGCTATGATACTTCATATGGAAGTACATCTCGCTACATGAGCGAAAGTCTCATGTCATACTCAATTCCCTCCACTTGAGAGAATCCCCTAGATATAAATCAAGCCTTATACTTCTCTATGCTTCCATCTGTGGCATACTTGATCTTATACAATCACTTGGAAGTCACCACTAACTTTCTCTTTAGTCTAGGCACAACCTCCCAAACATCATTCTCTGTGATAGAGTTATACTCCTCCACCATGGCATCCCGCCAAACACTCTGGTCTATTGCCTTGTCAAAGGTGGAAGGCTCAAAATATTTGATGTCTATCACCATGGCCAGATAACTATAAAATCTCTCAGGTGCCTAGCTCTCAACCTAACCATCCCTTGTGGCTCACCCACTAACTCCTTGGCCTATTTCAGGGTGTCCTAAAGCCTTCTCAACTTCCTCTTCCCTGAAGTGACCTCATGTGGAGCAACATCCTCATACCCATAGTCTCTCATGTGATTTTAGCCATAGGAGATGTACCTCTAGAACCTATGCCAACATTGGTGCCCTCTATACATGAACCCAATGAATCTATACTTGTACATTGTATACCCAGAGTACCAATACTAGGTGAACGTATAACCCTTGAGCTATGTGTCCCTAGAACCTATGTCAATGTCCCCTATGATGTACCATCTTGTACCTTTGATGTCTGATCATCACCGCTTCTCAACTCACATAACCTCTAAAGGCTTACTCCTCCTCAAATTCAACATCCCTCACAACAATATTCCTCTTTGTTGGAATATAGATTTGATAGGCCTTCGAGGTCTCATTATAGCCTACAAGAGTTCCTTTCTTTATAGTGGGCTCTAGCTTTGTCCTCTTCTCTAAAGAAATGTGGGAGTATGTCACACTCCCAAAGATGTTAATGTATCCAATATTTGGCCTCCTAATGAAGGCCTCTTTAGGAGTCCTACTACCCAATTTCTTATGGGGACTCTTGTTTTGAAGGTTAACTATCGTTTTACAAGCCTTAGGCCATAAGAAGAGTAGAAAACCCCTAATCATGTATCATAGCCTGTGTTGCCCCAACAATTGCCATGTTCTTTCTCTCTACAACCCTATTATGTTGGGGCTTATAAGGTACAATTAGCTCCCTCTTGATGCCATCCTAGTTGCAATAATATGCAAACTCATTTGAGGTGTACTCACCCTTGTTATTCAACCTTAGGATTTTGATCTCCTTCCATGTCTAGTTCTCCACAAGAGCCTTGAACTATTGAAACCATTTGAAGACCTCATCCTTGGTCTTCAAGAAGAAGAGACAGGTCCTCTTGAAGTAATCATCAATTATGGTCACATAATACTCATGAACACTCAATTTAATTATAGACATGTTCCCACATGTTACAACTGTAGTTTCCATTTCACCAAATATTGACCTATTAATGACCAATATAAGCACTAGACTTATAGAATACACAAGAGGTGGTTAAGCCATGCCACAAACCCAAGCATTGTGCTGCACAACACAAGGAGACAAGAGCGCACACCTTGCAACAATTCCCCCAACGCAAGTGAGGGGTTTGAAGTTGTGACCAAGCTCTAATACCACTTGTTACAAGTGTGGTTGTCCTTGCACCAAAAGATCAACATGTTAATGCCCGATACAACCACTAGACTTATAGAATCCAGAGGAGGCGGTTAAGCCATGTCACAAACCTGAGCATTGCACTGCACAACACAAGGAGACCAAGGGTGCACACCATGCAACACCACATACGTAAAAAGGTACCAAGTCTAGAATTCTTGTTGATCTACTATCAGTGGTGGGAAAGACTGTCTTAGTATACTTCCTCAAAGTACATCTCCTGCATACCTTCTAATGCTCTGTACTAAACTGTGTTAATCCTGTTACTATCTCCCTCAGTATCGTCAAAGCTCCATGATGTAAATGAGCCATCCTCCTATGCCATAGCTCACATAAGTGGTTGATGCTACTACTTTTATTGAAGGCATGTATAGGCTAGAAACAAAGATGATACAAAGTCCCCTCTCGAGATCCAATTGCTTTAGTCGAAGAGACATTGGACCCCTATAGTGAATAAGTACTTGTTCTCCTCTCAAGATAACCTCAAATCCCCTATTCTCAATTTAAAAGATTGAAATCAGATTCTTCATCAATCTTGGAGCATACAATGTACATCTCGAAGTACCATAGAGACAAAGTCTCCATCTTTGATAGGGTAGAGGAAAAAAACTTAAAAATAAAAATAAAATGCACAAGAAATGACATTACAAAACATTTAATATTTTCCCTTCTAGAACATTCAATGATGTAGCCCAATGAGATACATCTTTAGTCGTTGAATGAGATATATCTTTATTGACTTATCCAAAAAGACCCAAAAAAGTATTAGATGAAATAATATTCACCAAGACATGAATTATAAATCACCTTATGTGTGAAGCATACAATTGATTATTTCTTTGACGTGACTTGTGAAGGGTATAGTTACACATGTATTACTTCCTTATTAAATTTTTACTAATATATTGTTTCCCAACTCCAAATTCTTTTAACATATTGAATCGAAGGCCTAAGTGCTAACACCATAATGAACTTTGATACATGCTCAGCTATTAGATCCTTTCCACTACATGATACAAAATGACACAAAGAAAAAGCCAATAAAAAAATTGCTAAAAAATATGATAAGCTATGGACTAAAAAAAAATTTAGCTTTTGATCATATGTAATAAAATCTATCACAATCATCAAGATTTTCTATATAAACAAAATAAATAGATTCTATTATAATAACTAGATGTAACCATATGCAATATAAAGTAGACCCCTTACAATCATTAAGTATAGTCATGCACTGCGCATACTGCCATTTTTTGCTAAGAATATGAACACGTGCCTTCATCCTCCCAATTTGATGTAATGAAAATATAAAGAGGTATGAATGTGATGTCTTAATCCTTGTTGACAAATTTAGAGATCTAGATTCAATAGTGCTTAGAGCTATATTAACATTGTCATAACACCTTCCCAAGAATCTTCACTCAAAAGGTCAAGGGTATGAAAGGAACCATGACAATGCATCCCTAAAAACATAGATATCTTCCTACACTCAATCATGAATTCTAGCAAAGCGACAATTAATAAAAAGTAGTCTTAATATTGACATATCACCCTATCACAAGAAATGAATAATGAGAAGGGCTCTCAATATCACCATACCACAAACAATGAATAAACAAAAGTGCTCTTTAATAGCACTGTTAGAAATTTTGCAAATAACATAGCAACACTCTCTGCTAGACTGTGTCATTGATGCCATTGGCGATATTCTCTTCAATTGCTATGAGGCCTGCTAAAGCTGCCACATCTGCAATGGTTGGCCACTTTGACTGCCGAGGATAAGGCGGGTAGGGTTGTTGCACAGGATACTGATATTGTGGATAGCCCACATTAGGATAAGCCTGTTGTGGAGGATATTGTTGGGGATATTGATACTTTGGATAGCCCACATTAGGGTAAAGTTGTTGCAGAGGATACTATTGGGGATACGTAGAGTAACCAGGGTAAGGATAACCATCCTAACTATAGGGAGGATACCCACCAAGTTGTTGTGGAGGATACCCACTAGTTTATTGCAGATGATACCCACCAGGCTGTTGTAGAGAATAAGCAGAGTAAGGGTACTAGGCTAGCCTAGAACAGTAACTTTAATCATAACCTAATCTTTACCATAACCCTAATCTAGCCCTAACAATAACCTAACCCTAAAATTAATCCTAATCTTAAAAACCATATCTTTAACAACAACCTAGAAACCCTAAGGTATTCTTAACCTTAAAGTTGACCTAGCATTGACCCTAACCCTAATTAAACCTTTATGCTAATGTAACCCATAACTTGACCCTAGCCTTAATTAAATGGTATCCTTAACACTAATTAAATTTTATCCCTAAACTTAAGCTCAAGCTTCATTATAAAATCCTAACAACATATTTTACCCTCAACCCTAAGCCTATCCAAATCTTAACATTATTTATAACCCTAATTGATTTTATAACCCTAAGCCTATCTGAATCTTAACACTATTTATAACCCTAACCATAAACATGATATAAAAAATAACATTAATCCTTACACTGACCCTTAACCCTAATCCTAACCATGATGTAAACTCTAACCCTAGCTATAATCCTAATCATATCTATAACCTTAAGCCTAACCATAAACGTAACCCTAACTACAACCCCAACCATGATGTAAACCATAACCTTAACCATAACTCTAAACCTTAACCCTAACCTAACCATAACCATAAACCCTAACCCTAACAATAATATTTAGCCATGACCCTAAAACCTAATCCTAAACATAACCATAACCCTAACCATAACTCAAAATCTTTCCCTAATCCTAAGAGTAAATCTTATTTATAGTCTTAATCCTAACCTTCAACCCTAACCCTAACCTTAATATTAAAACCTAATCCCAACTATAATCCTCACCTTAACCTTAAGCATATGTGATGTAAATCCTAAACCTAAACCTAACCTTAACCCTAACCCTAAACCTAACTCTAGTTATGATGTAAAACCTAACTCTAGCCATAATCATATGGCCCCAACCATAATCCTAAACCTAACCTTAACCATAACCATAACCCCAAACAATAAACCTAATCATAATCCTTATCCTAACCCTAATCATAACTCTAACCTAGCCACAATCCTAAACCTTGACCCTAACAATAATTCTACTATAAAATTAACCCTAACCAAAATTAAACTTTATTCCCAATCTATTATCAATCCTAATCTAGCCCAAACCCTAATCCTAATTGAACTTTAATACTAATTTCACCCTAACCTTAATGTAATGAAACTATAACCCTAATTATAACCCTAACTTTGATGTAAACCCTAAATGTAATTGGAAACCTAACCATAAACTTAACTTTAAAACTAAACCCAAACCCTAACCCTAACCATAATCTTAAACCCTAACTCTAACCCTAACCCAAAACCTAACCCTACTCCCTCTAATTGAATGATAACCCTAAACTAAACTCTAACCATAGATTTGAACCCTAAATACAACTTGATCCCTAATTTAACAATTTAACTGAACCCCATTCTTAAACTTAACCCTTTTCATCAATTGTAACCATAATTGAATCCTAGCCCTAAAGTTAACCCTAACCGTAATTGAACTCTAATCCTAACCCTAATCCATCCCAAACCCTAATCCTAATTGAAATGTAATACTAATTTAGCCCTAGAACGCTAATGTAGTTGAATAACAACCCTTATTCTAACCATAATTATACTCTAGCACTAATTGTAGCTGAACCCTTATAATAACCTAACCTTAAAATTAACCTTAACCGTAATTACTATTTAAACCCTATTTTGAACCTCAACCATAACCCTAAAGTGACCTTGATTGTAAATCCAACCTATGCTTGATGTTATCTCCAATTTATTTATGCTAACATAACCCATAACCCTAAAATGACCTTGATTGTAAATCCAACCTATGCTTGACGTTATCTCCAATCTTTATGCTAACATAACCCATAACCCTAATTAAATTCTAATGCTATGCTTCGAATAGAGCTCTATTATATAGCTGAAAACCTAACAACACGCTTTATCCTTAAATCCCAACCCTTCCCGACTCATAACACTTACTCTAACCTTAATTTATTTATAATGCTAACCCTAATCCTAATTAAACCCTATCCCCAACCCTAATATTGATTCTAATTGAACCTCAACCCTTACCCCAAGCATTATCCTACAATAATAAACTCTTTATCATTAACTAAAACCAAATATAACTTTTATGTTATCTATAATACTATAACTCCCTCTAATTTATACCATAACCCCAACCCTAACCTGATAATGACCCAAAACCTAACTTTATATCTAACCCAAAACCTAACCCTAACCCTAACAACCCTAATCCCAACCTAAGCCTTAACTTTTATATCTATCATCACATACTATCTTTCATTGCAATCTTAACCCTAACCCTAACCCCAATCCTAATTATAACCCTAACCCTAATGCTAACCCTAATTTTAATTATAATCACTCATTATAATCTTTAAACCTTACCCTAATTATAATCACTAAGACTAACCCCAATACTAACCCTAACTCTAACCCTAATTATAATCCTAACACTAACCCTAACACTAATTTTAATTATAATTATAATCACTAATTATAATATTTAACCGTCACGCTAATAATAACCCTAACCCTAACCCTATTCTAGCCCCAACCCTAATCTCAACCAAAACCCTAACTCTTATAGCTATCATCATGTACTATGTTTAATTACAATCTTAACCCTAACCTCAACCCTAATCATAATTATAATTCTAACCATAATGCTAACCCTAATTACAATCACTAAGTTTAACACCAATCTTAACCCTTACCCCAACCCTGACCTGATAATGACCCAAAACCTATCTTTATATCTAACCCTAACCCAAACCCTAACTCTTATATTTATCATCACATATTATCTTTCATTACAATCTTAACCCTAACCTTAACCCTAATCCTAATCATAATTCTAACCCTAACCCTAATCCTAACCCTAATTTAAATTATAATCACTAATTATAATATTTAAACCTTACCTTAATTATAATCACTAAGGCTAACCCCAATACTAACCCTAACCCTAACCCTAATTATAATCCTAACTATAACCCTAACCCTAATTCTGGCCCTATCCCTAACTCTAACCCTAACCTTAATTTTAATTATAATCTTTAACCCTAATGCTAATTGTAATTATAACCCTAACCCTAATTATAATTCTAACCCTGATCCTAACCCTATTCTAACCCCAACCCTAATCCTAACCCAAACCCTAATTATAATTCTAACCCTGACCCTAACCCTATTCTAACCCCAACCCTAATCCTAACCCAAACCCTAACTCTTATAGCTATCATCATGTACTATCTTTAATTGCAATCTTAACCCTAACCCTAACCCTAATCCTAATTATAATTCTAACCCTAACCCTAACCCTAATTTTATTTATAATTAATAATTATAATATTTAACCCCTACCCCAATTACAATCACTAAGATTAACCCCAATCCTAACCCTTACCCCAACCCTAACCCTTACCCCAACCCTAACTCAAATCCTAAGTATAATACTAACCCTCATTATAATTATAACCCTAATGCTCATTATACTCACAACAATATAAATTAATAATAATAGTATATTATAATATTATTACACAAATGAATAGAAAATAATAATAATAATTGCAATAATAATATTACATATTATTACAACAAACATTAATAATATAATATTATATAGTTCTATTCTGAATTTTTTATTGTTTCCCCATGTTGCGCGACTGCTACTAGCTTATGTATATTTGATTTTAATGACATATATATATAATACATTGAGAGATATCCTTCTCGAGGCACCTATTTTTATCATGTGCCTCGAACTCCAATAGGCACCTCGAGAAGGATATCTCTTGGTGTATATATGTGTGTGTGTGTGTGATTAAAATCAAATATATATAAGCTAGTAGCTAATCTTAAAGTTGATTTAAAATGAAGAAGAGGAGTTGATTGCTTACCGGAATATAGAAAATAATTATAAACTAAATAAAAATACATAAATATACAAGGGATTGATTTTTTATATGGGAAGGGAAATTAAAATAATATGAAATATAATAAATGTTATATTTGATATTAATCAGGAGGGGTTAATTTATCTGTCTATGAGGGATGATTTTGGAAAAGTGTGCTTGATTATGGGTTAACCAGGGAAGGGTTATTTTTCTTTGCCTCCCCAATAGCATATAATGGCCATTATATTATTATTTTTTCTCCATGCCATAACACATGTAGTTAGTTCAACAGATGGGTTTTTAGTTCTACATGCCTGCACAGGTTCCATTCCTGCTAGTTGGTACCGGCTTGCTAGGATACTCCATCATGAGGGACGAGAGCTTATCATGAGCATTGGGAAGCGCAAGATTTGTTTAGTTGGGTGGATAAAATGCTTGGGTCATATGCCCGTCATCCATTTTGCAGGTGAAAGTTTGTACAGGACAACGAAGACGATACATCCGAAGACAGAGAATCAAAGATTCCAGATAAATTTTAAGTGATTATTATATGATGTATATTTTTATCTTATTGTAAAAGACCAGAATGGTCGTGTGTGAAGAAATGTAAAAGACCTAAAAGGTCCTAAGATGTAATGCGATAGAAAGTCGCCATGTAAAATGTAGTAATAGAAAGAAGAGAAAACTACTAACCTACTAACCCACTAACATGCATGATTAACTTTCCATAGGTAAATTTTCCTTTCCGTATGCATGCATGTTTGCATTTAATTTTTAGTTAGTTAAATTAATTATGCATTTTTCATGATAGATTAATTTTTTAATAACTCATACAAATGTTACTTCTGAACGCATGCACGTGCACTTAACTCGAAATCATTGATAATTATTATTTTTGCATGTTACTTTACCATTATGTGTACTTTAGTTTTTTGTTTCACTTTTACTACATGCATGATAGTTTCACGTGTTAGACATGAATTGCATGGATGTTAATTTCACTTATTAATTAATTTCATGTCAGTTATCGTATACTTCGCATATATGTTAATAAAGATTTAAATTAATTTCTATTGTGAGTTACTATGATGGTTAAATTAGGGCTAGGACAAGTGGGTCCTCACAAGTTCAAAACTCTTGTGGAGAACTAGACATGGAAGAAGATGAAAGTCCTAAGGTCAAATAATGGGGGTGAGTACACCTCAAATGAGTTTGTAGATTATTGCAAATAGGAGGGCATCAAGAGGGAGCTAACAGTACCTTATAAGCCCCAACATAATAGGGTTGCAGAGAGAAAAAATAGGGCAATTGTGGGGGAAACACAATCTATGATACATGATCAGGAGTTTTCCACTCTTCTTATGGCCTAAGGCTTGTAACAAGATAATTAACCTTCAGAACAAGAGTCTCCATAAGGAATTTTGTTGTATAAGATCAAGTATGCCACGGATGGAAGCATATAGAAGTATAAGGCTTGATTTATATCTAGGGGATTCTCTCAATTGGAGGGAATTGATTATGACATGAGACTTTCACTCTTGTAGCGAGATATACTTCCATACGAAGTATCATAGCCATTGCCGCAGAGATGGTTTGGAGCATTCATCATATGAATGTGAAGACCACTTTTCTAAATGTTTTCATAGAGGAGGAGGTATACATCGAATAGCCATAGGGATTTGAGCAGTTTGATAGATATTATCACATGTGTCATCTAAGGAAGGCACTCTATAGCTTAGAGCAAGTTCGCCAAGCTTGGTACACTAGGATTGATTCTTACTTGTAGCAGATGTGCTTCGAGAAGAGTGAGGTAGATTTGAATCTCTAATACATTGTGTGTTTCTCCTGTTGGATCTAATACTTTTGTGGTTTGATTGATCAGCTCTTCAGGCTTTGGTTTCTCGTACCATCTATATCTTCAAGTTCAGTGTTTGCCTTGTTTGCCATTTGATTCGAGTAGTGTTATTTGAGGGCACTCATGCAGATTACAGTCTTCTCTACCTGGTCATGTTCTATTTTAGTGGAGGTTCTTCAGATCAGCAGTTATTCTTCGACAGAGTTTGTAGGTTCTTCATGCTTCAATGCTATTATTTTCCATCTCTTTTTGGAGTAGAGTTTTGTTCCCACATGGTTTTCTCTATTTCTCTAGTTCATAGAGATTTCATTGTATTTGGGTACCTGATGAAGCCTTGTTGTCGGCACCCATCTTTCTTGCTTTCAGTAGTTGCTCTAGGTTTTAGCTTCTCCCTAAGTCTCGCTTAAGGGGGGGTATTAGAGTATTCGGGTATTTACTTGATTAATTAAACAATATTTGTTTAAATATTTAAGTTCCCTTTATCTCTTTTACACTTAAGCTAACTTTAGGTGCATAATAATTAATTCTTTTATTAATTATTATGTGCAAACCTAGGGTTTTCCCTTTTAGGGTTTCTTGACCTATTAAAGTTTGAGTTCTTTCTTTTCATTGTATGAAGAAGAAGGTTTTTTATATTACACATTTTGTGAATATTGAGTTCTCTCTTTTTGAGCATATTTTCTGTGTATTTCTTTCTTTTGTGATTTGCTTCCTTGCTTCTCCTTATAACATGTTTTTCAGCTTGCAGAGATCATTTGGGCTCTTGTGGTGTTGTATTTTCTCAACTTCAACATGGTATCAGAGCTTCAGATCTGTAGCTATCTGTTCTTATTTTGAGAATTTTTGTGTTGGAAGTAGGTCTGGGGTTTCAGAAAGTTTTTTTATGCACCTAGGGATAGACTTTTTTCTGAGCACTTTGGGCCTAAACAGACCTCACTATCGTGCTCAGAAGGCCTAAAAACCCCTATGGTCATATAAAATTTGACCTATTTTGGTTCTTGAGCCTCTGGGAGTATTTTTTCTTGAGATCCAGGCCGTACAACCCTAGCATGCAGTTAGAGAAATTTTTTTTTTTAAATATATATATTTTTGCCTTTTTACGGCATGAAGGCCGGATTTTGATTTTTTGAAAAAAAATTAAAAAAACAAAATAGGACACATGGAAAAATAAATTTTTGGCAAAACTTTTTTTGGGGGTCCCCACGGTACGCAGGGTACCATGGGGCCCCTGCCTTGTTGCAGGCCCTGCTTGCTCCTGTCGTCTGGCCCCCTACCGGCCTCAAGCCTCGGCCCTTGCCGACCCCAGCTTTTGTTCCCACCAGCTCTTCGGCAACCTGCCGCCATCACCGGCCACCCTAGCGACCCTCGCCCAGCTTGGCCAGCTCCTCCGCCCTGCCCCACTCAACCCAGCCATTGCCTCCCTGCAAGAGCTCCCTGCCACCCTCTACACCGCCACGGCCCGCTCTTCTCCTCTCGACCACCTCGGCCACCACCCGACCACCCCGAACACTGGAAATAGCAACTCGCCACCGGAGAACCACCCGCCCGCCACTGGAGCACCGCTCCCTGGCCACCTTCACCCGAATAGCCACCAGACTACCTCTTTTGCCTCTTCAGGGGGGGGTTTGGTTTTTTGGCCATATCTTTGGCATACGGAGTCATTTTTTCAAAAACGAATAGGCGTCGAAAAGCTAGTTCTGAGCCAAACCTCATCATGTTGGTAATTTTTTCCAATTTTTCTGTTTGACTATGTTTGTTTCAGTCAAAGTGAGGTCTTGTTTTTGCACTCAGGGAGCCATAGAATGAGCACCCGACCTCCGTTTTTTGAAAAGTTTATATTTTTGGAAAGCATGTGTTGTGTATTTTCTAGCCATATAAGTTTTATTTTTAGATTCTTCTCCATGAATATTTTATTCAACTTTTTTCTTTTCAGCACTCTGGTGGATATCTTGGTTGTTTCAGGTCTTGGGATCTCTTCTCTAGGTAGGATGTCTCTATTTTAGTTCTTGTTTCTATTTCCAATATTCTTATCATTGTCGCATTGTATTTATGCAAACACACTGAGATAAAGTGCCATCATGCATTGTTTACTTGGGATCTTGCACATCTTGTGCCTTATTGAACATGCACTATTGATAAAGTGCCATGAGGGGGTTGATGTTTGCCTGTTGTTTACCATCTTCCTTTTTCTAGTGAGTGTTCCTTCCATGACATTCACCTCATGATGTGTGTCAAGTGAGTGTTCTTTCCATGACACCATGTACTTTTTTAGCACCTTTGATGTTCTTGGTTCTTCGTCATGCAGTTCTTGTTGTCTATTCTTTTCAATGTACCCGTCCCTCTCCATCTTCAGCATTATGGGGAGGTTTGTCCTGTTGGTTCTAATGCTTCCATGGTTCGATTGATCAACTCCTCAGGTTTTGGTTTCTCATGCCATCTGTATCTTCAAGTTCAGTGTTTGCCTTGTTTGCCATCTGATTCAAGTACTGTCATTTGAGGGCACTCATGTAGATTACAATCTTCTCTACCCGGTCATGTTCTATTTCAGTAGAGGTTCTTCAGATCAGCAATTATTCTTCGACAGAGTTTGCATGTTCTTCATGCTTCAGTGGTGATCTTTTCCATCTCTTTTTGGAGTAGAGTTTTGTTCCCATGCGGTTTTCTCTATTTCTCTAGTTCATAGAGATTTCATTGTATTTGGGTACCTGATCAGGCCTTGTTGCCGGGACCCATCTTTCTTACTTTCAGTACTTGTTCTAGGTTTTAGCTTCTCCCTAAGTCTAGCTTAAGGGGGGGTGTTAGAGTATTCGAGTATTTACTTGATTAATTAAACAATATTTGTTTAATTATTTAAGTTCCCTTTATCTCTTTTAGACTTAAGCTAACTTTAGGTGCATAATAATAAATTCTTTTATTAAATATTATGTGCAAATCTAGGGTTTTCCCTTTTAGGGTTTCTTGACTTATTAAAGGTTGAGTTCTTTCTTTTCATTGTATGAAGAAGAAGGTTTTTTACATTACACATTTTGTGAATATCGAGCTCTCTCTTTTTGAGCATATTTTCTATGTATTTATTTCTTCTGTGATTTGCTTCTTTGCTTATCCTTGTAACAGGTTTTTCAGCTTGCAAAGATCATTTGGGCTCCTGTGGTGCTGTATTTTCTCAACTCCAACATTGTGGTTGGGGATAGTCCACTCATTCTAGTACTTTATGTAGATGACTTGTTCATTAGTGGAGGAGATGGACTCATAACTAGTTACAATGAAGATCTTAATTTAGAGTTTGAGATGAACATAGGACAAATGCATTATTTCTTGGGATTGGAGGTTTGGAAAGAGGATAGGCACATCATTCTGGGGCAAGGGAAGTATGTTACAGATATTTTGAGGAGGTTTCATATGGAGGCTGCAAACCCATGACCCATAACCACCAATTGGAAGAAGTTGAGTAGTTCTGAGTCAGAGGGTGTGGATACCACATTGCATCATCAGTCGATTGGCTCCTTGATGTATCTGGTCAACACTAGACCAAATATTTGTTATCTTGTGAACACTCTCAATCAGTATGTCATTGATCCTAGGAGAGTGCACTGGATACCAAAAAACAACATCTTCAGGTACTTAGCTATCACAGTGAATTATGGTTTGATCTATGTTAGGGGTGATGGATTTAGATTGATTGGTTATACGGACTTGGACTGGGCAGGTTGTGCTACAGACAGGAAAAGCACTTCAGGTTGTTGTTTTGGATTGGGCTCGACAGTTGTGTCTTGGTTTGGCCAAAAAGAAAGTCAGTGGCTTTGAATTCTGTTGAGACTGAGTATATTGCAGCTAGTTAGGCTTAGAATTTAGACAATAATTTTCTTTTATGCATATGTTTTAAGTAATTGATTGAACAAATTGGTTTCTTCTCTTGTAATATATTTTCCTTTTTCAATTCTTTATTTTCCTTTCTAATTTTCTCCAGCTCATTTTTCAAAATATCTTTCAAACACATTAAATTCTCATTATCTTTCTTTGTTCTCTTACCACTCTTTCCTATTCAAATGAATGAAACTCACCTTGTTTAAATGCTTGACAATGATTTTCTTACACTGATTTAGATCAACATACTATGGTAGCTTCGCTTTCGTTCACTTTTCCACAATTTCCTTTGTTACTAATAGATAAAGTTGTATCTACAATGTCAATGATTTCATTTCTGTATCTTTTAATCCCGTGCTAGGCAGTTTCACAAATTACAATGATCCCCCCTTCATAAAAGCTATAAATTCCCTTGATAGTTATGATTGATTATAATACTTGTCTCCTTGTATTTTCTCCACATATCTATATAAATGGCTTTACCAATGACAACCTTCTTTTCAAGAAAATTCTTTGTTTTAGAAAAATAGTAATCTGGCTTACCTATTATATCTATGAACTCTTTTCCAATTGTTAGGCATTGTTTGGCACTGAACTTTACTAAACTATGGAGGCTAGTCACTCATTTCTTCTTTACAATCTCTCTTCAATTCCTCCTTATGATAGCTTCAAAATTAAAGAACCGCCTTGTTTTGGATATTAAAAAACTTTTGATAACTTAAAAAAATGTTATATAACTCCTTGCCTTATTTGCGATGATCCTCCTTTGTTGATGACAATAGATTTCTATCCAAAAAAAATTGTGAGCTGACTTCTCTGGCTGCTATTAACTTTAGCACCGTCCACGATCTCCCTTTCACTCTGTGGTCTTATGCTAGGTTGGCATGATAATAACGTTTGAACTAAAAATCTGAGCTACGGAAGGGATCAGATTGTTGCAATTTTTTTCCCAAAACTAGTTAATGAACGTATTGGTGAATGTGGATTCCGTGGGATTGATTTATTACATATTAGCTGGACAATTTCTTTCTGTACTGGTGCGAAGCCTGCGAAAAGTTAATGTGGATTCCTAATTTATTTCTGTAGGTGAATAATTTATTTTACAGATAAGCACCATAGATTTTTTACAAACTAGCTAAACAATTTAGGCCGGTCATCAAGGGTAAAAATTTCTATGTAAGCGATTGGGGCCATGAGATACAAAATCAGTAGGATGACTTCTGCGGATTAGATAGATTTTAAAAGATGGGAAAAGATGACAGATGTTATTTGATTGAATGAGAGGCACTCGAGTGATATCACGTACCATTTCTACTATGACGCAATCGGCGTTGAAATGCAATTGAGTGTGTACCAAAGAATAAGATAGAATAGAAGCGTCCACAAATTATATAATTACCTGTGCCACCGGGTCCCCCTATAATTCGATTTGACTAGCAATCCGTTTTCACATTTCACACCTCTCATATAGTTCAATACTGGTCGATACATTTTCTAGCTGGCTCTAACTATAAATAAATGTGAAGCCTATTTGACAATCTACGCTGAGAATCATTTCTATAATGGCGCAGTCTGTTGTAGGTATGAAGAAGTATCATCACTCTTTCTCTCTCTCATTTCTTTTCTTCGGCAAATTCGATTCTTGAATGTTCTGCATATTTTGTTGTTTTAGTATCTTCTGCATATTCCATTTCTTGAACGATCGATTTTCTTTACTAAGAATGAAGATGCATTAAATAACGTTGATATACCCATGTGATATACAGGATTCGGACTTTTTCCCCAAATCAAGGGTCTAAGCAGTGGCGTAGATCGAAGATGGGTGGCGGCCCGCGAAGCAAATAACGATGTCGGGCAAAGAAAAGGGTACAAACCCATTCATGTCCTCCACAGTGGACGACGGCCGTCTCCACTGAAATGTGCAAATCAGAATCAACTGCAACAAGGTAGGCGAACTCCTTGGCAAGAAGAAGATCAGCGGCAAGATGCACTAGTAGAGAAAGGGAACGCTCAAGCAAGTTATAAAGCACCCCTTCCTGATGAAGGCTATCCTCTGCAACAGCCTGGTGGGTACCCTCCCTACACTTACAGCCAGCCTGGTTCCCCTCCCTACAACCAGAGTGGTTACCCTTACTCTGCTTATCCTCCGCAACAGCCTGGTGGGTATCCTCTGCAACAGACTGGTGGGTATCCTCCGCAACAACCTGGTGGGTATCCTCCTTACAGCCAGGATGGTTATCCTTCCCCTGGTTACTCTGCCTATCCCCAGCAGTATCCTCCGCAGCAGCTTTACCCTAATGTGGGCTATCCACAATATCAGTATCCTCAGCAGTATCCTCCACAACAGCCCTACCCGCCTTCTCCTCGGCGGTCAAAGTGGTCAATCATTAAAGCTATGGCGGCTTTAGCAGGCCTCGCAGCAAACTTAGAGAATATCGCCAATGGCATCAGTGACATGGTCTAGCAGAGACTGTCGATGTGTTATTTGCAAACTTTCTAACGGTGTTATTAAAGAGCACTTTTGTTTATTCATTGTTTGTGGTATGGTGATATTCAGAGCCCTTCTCTTTATTCATTTCTTGTGATAGGGTGATATGCCGATATTAAGACTTCTTCTGTTTATTAATTGTTGCTTTGCTAGAATTCATGATTGAGTAGGAAGATATCTATGTTTTGAGGGATGCATTGTCATGGTTCCTTTCATACCCTTGAGCTTTTGAGTGCAGATTCTTGGGAAGGTGTTAGGACAATGTTAGTATAGCTCTAAGCACTATAGAATCTAGATCTCTAAATTTGTGAGCAATGGTTGAGGTTATAAAGATCTATCAGTAAGGATTAAGACATCGCGTTCATACCTCTTTATATTTGCATTTCATCAAATTGGGAGGATGAAGGCACTTGTTCATATTCTTAGCAAAGAATGGCAGTATGCGCAGTGCATGACTATACTTAATGATTGTAAGGAGTCTACTTTATATTGCATATGGTTACATCTAGTTAGTATAATAGAATCTATTTATTTTGTTTATATAGAAAATCTTGATGATTTTACAGATTTTATTACATATGATCAAAAGCTAAAGTTTTTTTAGTCCATAGATTATCATATTTTTTAGCAATTATTTTTATTGGCTTTTTTTTTGTGTTATTTTGTATCATGTAGTGGAAAGGATCTAATAGATGAGCATGTATAAAAGTTCATTATGGTGTTAGCACTTAGGCCTTTGATTCAATATATTAAAAGAATTTGGAGTTGAGAAATAATATATTAGTGAAAATTTAATAAGGAAGTAATACATGTGTAACTATACCCTTCACAAGTCATGTCAAAGAAATAATCAATTATATGCTTCACACATAAGGTGATTTATATTGCATGTCTTGGTGAATATTATTTCGTCTAATACTTTTTTGGGTCTTTTTAGATAACTCAATAAAGATGTATCTCATTCAACGACTAAAGATGTATCTCATTGGACTACATCATTGATAACAAACCCCCCTAAAAAAACATGGGCATTGATTTGGAAATGTGTTATTTAAATTATTGCTTTCAAACAAAGGTATAAGAATCATTTATGCAATAAATTTAAGAAGAAAAATGCATGGAATTTGGCACATAAAATGCTTGAAATAAATCATTTATACAATAATGAAAAAAATTAAATGAAATGTTAATATAAAAATGCTACCATTCTCATCGAAGGTGAAGAATAAATAATTGAACACTCATAAAGGACATTGTCTTAAAAAATGATGCCACAATTCTTCTTAGTAATGACAATCCATCAAACCCTACAAGAATAGGAAAATGCAATGAGTAGCTCCAACATCATAAACAAAATAAACAAAACTACTAGTAGTTGTGACTAACCAAGAAAAGAAGAAAAGAAAGGCCAAAATAATTTCTTGCACAAAGAGATGAAAATACTTTATGGCAAGCAACAATGTGGTATGGTTTTGCTAGATGTGTCAATCTAACAAGGATTCATTTGATCATTGAATGTGATAGTGTATTGTGTGATGTGGGTGATGCAATCAATACTTTGCATGATGAAAATGCTATAATCAATCTCCGCACATCGTGCCAAATATAATAAAGATTTGTGCAATGATATAGAAGAGGGGATTCCATACCCTCAAGATGATGAGATCTAAAGGAGAAAGTGACCCTATGCTTCCTCCCTATACTAGCACCTCAAACACCAGAAAGGTCTTTATGCCGCACACACCTATTCGCCACTTCCACACATTGAGACAAGGAAAATCCTTGGTATTGTTGGTAAATGGATTTGTCGCTATCAACACTTCTTCAAAATGACCCTATTTATGAAGTTTTTTTCCTTTGCCCTATCAAATTCGTATCAGAGCTCAGAGAAAAGAAGAGCGGACATATTTGATTTTAATCACATATATATATAATACACCAAGAGATATCCTTCTCGAGGGGCCTATTGGAATTCGAGGCACATGATAAAAATAAGCACCTCGAGAAGGGTATCTCTTGGTGTATTATATATATATATATATATATATATATATATATGTAATTAAAATCAAATATATATAAGCTAGTTACGCCGAGAGGCGTTCCTATACAGTCACAGCAAGGCAGTGAAGGATAGAATAAAAGTAGAATATTCCATGTAAACATTAAAGAAAATGGAAACATGATGGAAGACCAAAGACCATAGTGGAAAATTGAACTGAACATATGAAGAATCTGCTATTATAATTTAATCATTGTAAAAGAGGAAGTGGAGAATATTAAATGCATGCATTCTTGAGGCGTTTCAGCTACACAACTCTTCACTCATAGTCCCTTTATTTCTATCTAGAGGAATCGTATTGTATTTCTCCATTTGTTGTCACACTGATTGGTATGTTTCTTTAGTAGCATTTCATTCATTTTAGATTTTTCTTTTCTTTCTATTTTGGTTTCATTATCCATTCAATTAAAACTGATGGAATTTTTTTACCATTTTCATATGAGGAATTGTGGTCCATTGCATCAAGGAACTAATGCAAAATAGTGTTAAGGAGACCCAGGGTTTTCATTACCAATGAGAATATGATTGTCTTGGAGGAGCGAATCTACAACACTGTGTTTAATGAGGATATTCATTTACCAAAGAAACAATCTTCTCTCTTACCAGATGTAGTAATGCAGCATATTTATCTTCATGTCGCAAAGTAAAGAATGTAAATTTGAGATTAGGGCTAATCTTCATATCCAAATCTAGTCGTACAAGGTGAGGATCTTGAAGGCCTCCCTTTGCAAAATTAGCAAGAAAATGAGGCACAGTTATACTAAAAAACAAAGTTTGGCGGGTCTCAATCAACTAAGCAAGTATTTTTCATAGCTGCTCTGCAAAACCCATCTCAAGAAAATGGTCTGCCTTATCGAAAAATAAATATTCCATAGTTTGCAAAGACATTTCTTCTACCTCAGTAAGATGATTCATAGGACGGCCAGGCATTGTAGTAATAACAACTACACTTTTAGCTTGTTCTTCAAACTGAGTCAACACGAAGAGAATAGCTCCTGAAATGTACTGGTCCAGACTTGGAGTGCTAACCAGCAATTGGTGATAGGCTTGGCACTTGGCCTTTGTGTTTTCTAGACCTATGGAAGCAAGCCTCTTGCCACAGATGGAGTTAGATTTGTCCATAGCAAAAAACTCTCTTTTAAACTCTTCTTCATGTTGCTACTTCACGAGCTCCAACCTACACTATCGCAATTCCAGGGTATTTTCCCCACACCAAGGAGATATAGTGCCCTGAGTCGTTTGCCCCACATAAGCACCCACACCCAAATCACTGGCCACAGGCTTCTCTCATTGCTCAATGGGTTTAACCACCATGAAGCCCCCATACTCTGGCTCTTGAATTTCAAAATCACATGTAAGGATATGTGCGGAGATTCAACCAAATAAAACCCCGTGGGACAAACAAGAGATCAAAAATTTTAAAAGAGAAGGAAGGAAAGAATCTTAAATCAATTTAAGATTCTTTTGCATGCCTACAACCCTAACCCAATCAATTATATTTTTTGAATTTAGAAAGATCAAAGCTATTTTCTATGTTTCTATATCTTAAACATAAAAATATAATGTGTCCAAATTTGAAAATAAAAAATACAATTGCATGCCTACATTAATATTTCAAAAAAAAAAATATAGTCTATTATTTTCAATTTAGAAATATAAAAAGAAAATTAATGTTTCTAAATTTCAATCATAGAAATATAATGTTTCTAAATTCAAAAAAAATAAAATTACATATCTACAAAAATATTTTTAAAATGCAATATAGTATTTAATATATAAAATATTTATTATTAAAAGTTTCTAATTTATCATATAGATGCGATTTTTCTATTTATATTCTATTTATATTAGTTGAGTTGCACAAATATTTCAAAAATAATATATAGTTTTTTATTTTTTTATTTAGAAATATCAATAAATATCTATATTAATAATTTTAATCATAAATTAAATTGGCTTTATAGTTTTATTATAATCCTTCCAATATGATACCTTTGGATAGAAGTTAGATTCAATATAATGTGACTTTTCTATTTATAGTTACAAAAATATTTCAAAAATAATAAATAATTTTTAATTTTTTAATTTAGAAAGATCAATAAGAATTTCTATTGTAATAATTTTAATCATAAACTCAATTTGGACTTATAATTTTATTTTAATCCTACCAATATGATAGCTTTGGTTAGATAGATCATGCAAGTTAGATTCAATTACAATGTATTCATTTAAAATAATTTGATTGGATGTCTTAACATTGTGGGTTTCATGGTAAATTAAACAATAAGTTATTTTTGGTTGAGTTGTGTTTGACTCCTACATGGGAGGTATACTTTTATTCTAAATTCTATTTCCTAAATATATTTTCTATTGAACACAAAATATATTTAATTTGTATGTTTTAAATAGTCATTGTTAGGGTTATGATCAAACTTTAACACTAACCCTAACCTTAACTAATTGAAATGTGATTGAATTATAATATTAAATCAATCCTTATTCAATAATCAAACTCTAACCCTAATTGAAATTGATTCAATTGTAATACTAAATCAATCCTTATTTAATAATCAGACCCTAACCCTAATTGAACCCTAATCATAATTAAATTACAACCCTAACCTTAATCCTAATGTAATTGAATCATAACCCTAATTGAATTATAATACTAACTGTAACTATAACTAAGTCCTTACAATGTAATCAAACCTTAACTGTAGTACCCCTGCCCTAATCAATTTTTAATTTTGGTTTGACCTTGGTTAGTTATCATATATAATGATTATAGTCAAATGTTTTTATTAAGTGCATATCTGTTAATGTGGTTTTCGCACCAGTTGTATGCAAGATTGATTAATTCTCCTATTTTCATGTTATTATCTCGGGCTAACACTTTCATTAAGTTTATATATGTATGCATGTATGACTCTTGGATGCAAGAGATTTCAGGAATAGTGCCCCATGGGTGTGAGGTTCATCTCCACCCGAAATTAGAGGTTTGTGTGTACCTCTTTAATCCTTAGAGTTGGATTAGGTGGTCGTAAGACCCTAGTTGACCATAGTCATGCTCAAGTGAGCATCGTTAGTCATCATCGGTATTCCCTTTTGTTTGGGTTTGCGAGTCATCTATCCGATTGACTTTCTTGGTTTGCGTGCTTGGTGTGTAAGGTTAAATTGAGTATTTAGCCTTATTATTTAATTTGATTTAATGTGTGTTTACGCATTAGTATATTTGGGGACTAAATTAAATAGTCTCCCTTTTTATGTGATTAATCATCATTTGAATTGCTCGATTTTAAATTGGGAGCAAGTTCAATTAGATGGTTAATTTTAATGTTAAAATTATTATGTATATGTTGTTGATAAAGAAAGATTTAAATTTAATTGCAATAGAATTAATTTAATCTTTTGGCATTTTTGAAATAGAAAGGTTAATTTCCGTTAATGGAGAAAACCGTTTTTAAATTGAAAAACAATTTTAATTATTGATATAGTTGGAAAATAGTGATTTTTGGGATTTATTTTAAATAAAAATTTTAATTCCAAAAATAAAAATTTTGGTCAAACTTTTCCATATAACCTAGACTTTTGGAAAATATTGGGGATTGAATTTTGTTGGAGAAAAATATTTTTGGAAAATATTTTGGATGGAAAATTTGGGGATTTTGGAAGGAGGAGCAATTCTTGAGCTTCCAGGTTGGGCTCTTCAACAAATCTCTTCCAAGATTGCATATGAAGGTAGGATTCTAAATTGTTTTCTTTTTGCCAAAAGAATTTACTGTTCTGGTTAAAAGAAATGAATTTGTTATTGAAGAATCAGTCTGATTGATTAATAGAGTAGAATGGAAATAAGATCTTGAATTATCCCTCCTTGATTTCATTCCTTGTCTTCAAATCAATTTCTGGTTTGCTAAGAATGATTTAAAAATAAATAAAATTGAAATTTAGTTGGGGGTTTGGCAAATTTGATATTAAATTTGTGAAGATCAATCTCATTTTGCCAATTTGGTGTTGTTTTGGAGAGTTTTTCCTTCCTAAATCTGGGCATTTGAAATTGCCAATATTGGAGAAAAAAAAACTCATAGTTTTCTGAATATAAAAAAAAATAACAATAAATTGTTTTTTTAAGTCTCTGCTGAGACTGTATTTTTTTGTGTTCTATTAATTTGGTAACAGTAGATTTTTATTTCAAAAAAAATTAGATTAAATTATAAAAATATATATATATATATATATATATATATATATATATATATTGTTTTACGTGAGGTGGGGGAGCCAAGGCTCAACCCCAACCTCACGCTTGGGTTGCCAAGAGCCATATGGCTGTGGGGACCATTCCCTTTTCAAAGGAAACAGGAACCACATGGGTTTCCCCTTACCCTTTTAAAAGAAAAGAAAGTTTCTTTTTTTATTATTATTACTTTTAAATTAATGTATATTATTAATAATATATTAATTTTTAATTACTAATTAATGTATATTATATATATATATATATATATATTAATTGTAGTGAATTATAATTAATGAGTATTATTAATTATATATTAATTGTCTTTATTAATTAATGTATTTTTTTTAAATATATATTAATTGTGGTTGAATTATGAATTTATAAATTAAGGTATTTATAGTTAGAGATATATATACTGAGTATTATTTTAGGTTTGTATATTTGTTTAAATATACGCAAGGAAATATTTTGGGTAATTTGGGAGATGTTTATCTATTTTTGGTTTCTTTAAATGTATATTTCCTTAAGTTGAAGAGAGTAACTTGGTTCTGAAAAAAATGAATTTTGATAAATTATTTTTGAACTAGTGTGAGAATGATGTTTTATTTTGATGAATAAATATCATATTTTAATTGATTTATGTTTATTTATTTATATTCATGTGAATTTGGTTTGAAAACTCATGATGACATATTTATGTATTTTAATGATGCGAATGAACTTCACTGAGTTAGAAACCATGAACGCCCTGTGCCTAGGCAAGGTAGACAAATTGCAATCAAACTTAGATCAATTAGAAAATTGGATAGATTTTAATGTTTAAATCAATATGGACAAAGATTGTCTTTTCCGGTTATTGCCTATGCGAGTTTAATTTTTGTATTCGCTTTTGTTTAAGTAATGGAAAGCCTTGCTTTGTTTGATTGGACCCAATTGTAAGGTTGATTTGGGTACCTGTTTCAATCCTCGGTTCCGAGTTGACTATTGTATTGTGGTGGTGTCGTAGTTGGTCATATTCTTTATGTGGGTGTCGAATGATGATTCGTGGTTGACCATAGTTGGTCAGGTCTCTGGTTAGAGTACCGTCTATTAATGCACCTCATATGATGTCGTGTTTGACCAAATGGTTTTTTTCTCCATTTCGAACTCCATTTTCTTGACCATGTGTGTTCCTTGGTTTTTGAGTTCGTCTGAGTATAGTCTAGTGTCATATGGGAAAGTGGCTTTCGATTGGGGGCCGCGCCCAAAGTGGTTGCTAGGTAACCCATTGAAAGTGAGTCTAATAAGTGATAACCTAACAGTAGATTAGAATGTTAATCTCTAAGTAAGATAATTGTGCCTCACACATGGGACGAGTGCTAACATAGACTTGACATGTTGTGAGAAGGCCTGAAATGGCAAACCATCATCCTTGTCTTCATGAGAGGAGGTGTGGGTCCACATGAGGCTTGGATGGGCCGGAGGTTCGGACTAGGTTGCCAGGGTAATCCAGTGTATGGAGCCAGAACCTATGAAGACCTGCCATGGTAACCATACCAGGTTGTGTGATGACACTTGTCCCTACGTTCGCTAGTGTGTTGTTGTATTGTCTGATAGGAGTACCTTTGTGGGTCATCCTTTTTGTCTATGCCCTTGTAAGTACTTGGTTTCATGTTAGACCTTGGGTGGTGATGACTCAGTTTTGTGGATGCTCCAATGGACCTTTGTATTAGCTTTGATTATGTTTAGCTGGATCCTTTTCTTTTTAGGGATCGTTTATGTATTTATTGACCGATGCAGTCATTTGTATATTGATTATTTTTCGCCTTGATGGTTGGATTGTAAATGGTGTAACCTCATGTATTCTTAACTTTATTAATTATTAGAGCAGTCTTGTAGTTGAGTAGACCCGGAGATGTAGCCATTTAGGGGTGAACTCCGAGATCATCTTGGTGTTATGTGATGCTTTTATTTCTTATATTTCATGTTTAGTATTAGCATGTATGAATGCCATTTTGATCGAATGCATAAGTGGTTTAGATGAGATTTATCGTAGATGCATGTATGCAATCATCTTTTAAAATGTAGTAAATTAGATCATGAAAGAATGTAACTTAGAGTAATGGAATATATTCAGCTGTTGTTAAGGAAATTAAGTATGCATGAAAAGATCTCATATGTTTATGATGAAATTCTATTGTGTTAGAATATTAGATGCATGGCTTATATTTCAATGAAAATTATGAATGATGGGTATGAATAAATCTTAATGGATGAACCTTATCTTGTGAATTATATTTCCATCTTTTGAAAGAAATTATCCTTGGTTAAGAATTATCTCATTATTAAGATAATCAACTTATTGGATTAATTGTGTGAGTTAAGTGAATTGTGAAATTTAAGTAATCTCGTTGGGAAACTCTTTAGGTGTTAGTTGATGTCTTCCGCTGTGTAATCTCATCTTGATATCTTGTTGTATCTTAATGATGTGTTTAACTTTAAAAAAAAAAAATTATTGCACTCTATTCTTGTGTTATGGCTTAATCCCTTCGAGGTTTCCTGGCGGGGCATTACATTTGGTATCAGAGCCCATGTTGCAAACACTAGGATCTCTGGTGTCATGTGTGCCCTCTATTGGTGTGAGGTGTATTGACCTTATGTGTATGCTTGCCCTCTTTTTTGTATGTGAGTGATTGAGCAGACCTTAACTTGTGTGTAACACGTGTGTTTTCACCTTGTTTTCACCTTCTTGATGTTGGTGTTTTTGAGTGATTGATCGTGCTTTTTGCACTTATTGATGTCTTGGTCTACAATTACTCATATTCTGAAAGAGAGTCGTATGTACCTTCCTCATTGATTGTTGTACTCCTTAGTCTAATCCATTTGGGTTGGGTAGTGCTTGTCGGGAATCTGAAAGTGCGAAATGTGCTTGTTTAAGATTATGTCCCAGCTTAGTGTTGTCCACTTGAAGGACTGGTATGGTAAATGTTGAATGCTCATTTTGTAGCAAATTGAATGATTATGACCATTCCTCTCTCTCTCTAGAAATTAAAAATATTGTGATGTGTGTAATGATCTCTTATATGAGGTTTCTTTTTGCAAGAGAAAGGTGTGACTTCTTGAACCCTTGTGTGAACCCTATGACACTTCTATGTTGTTAGATTATAAAAGGGCTATGGGTTTAAAAGTTCATTTTGGTTATTGGGAGAAAACTGTATGTTTACATTAAATAATTCTCCATGTGTATTGTAGGAGTAACATAATTAAGTCTATTTTAAGTAATGTGCATTAATATGCGAATAGTTGTTATGTGAAACTGCTTTGTTTGTAAAAGAAGTATTAAAGGGAACATGTTAAAGTAGCTTCGAGAGTGATAATGTGTTCCATGAAAGATTGTTTTATGTGTTTCATTAAACCAATTTGATCGAGAATTTATTTTAGCAATGCTCCATTGAACTTGCTTTTGGGTATATGTAATTACCCTAATGTGTTTGGGAAGCGCAAATGAAAAGCTTGTTTTATGTGCATGCATTAATATGTATTATTTTGTTGATAGCTCCTCGCTTACCTTCTTATCATATTTGATGTTCAAGATAGGTTGCAAATTATGACATGTGTTTGTATTGTATTAAAGGAGTGAGTGTTCTCAAGAGGTCAAGTATTATCGAAAAGATTGCCTATTTTGATCTCTATTTGTTTGGAAAACTAGAACCTCCTATTGCAAACATAATAATTGGAGATGTCAAGTAGTCCAATTGGCATTCTTCTAAAAATGGTAGCAAAATGAAAACCGTGCAATTAAAATGACAGGCCTTCAGTGGGAAATTTTATATTATAGTGTGATCTTGATTGATCTTGTGTCTTTGTAGGAAATAGTTTGGTTATCAAACTCTCTTTCCCTTCTCTTTGCCTAGGGTATCAGATTTTTAGAAATGCTATTAAAGAATGCATTGATTTAAATAGAATTTTTATAAAACATGTGAAATTGTACTATTGCATTTTGGCTTCATATTGAAAGATGAAAGTCCTCTTTGGGAAAAGAATTTGCATAGCTAGTAATTTAGTTACAGATGCTTAGTGAAATTTGAGAAAGATATAGGAATGATGTTATTTCCTTATGTAATTGTGAGTTGTTAATAATTTCAGTACCTGTATCTAGAGTAAACTTGATTTAGTTAATCATGTGGGAAGCATAATCAAAATCTTCCTTGTGTAGATGATAGCATACTGGAAAGTACTCCCCGTAAATGTGACTAAACCAATACTGGTGTTTTCGTGTGTATTGTAAGAAACCAGTGCTTATTATATGTGCCCATGGATTGGTGAAGTAATCAACCATGGAGGATATGTTGCTTATGAGTATGGAAAACCATATTGTTTATGTGATGTTGCTTATTTGTTTCCCTACTGAGTACCAAACCTCAGATTGTGGGTAACTCAGTATGTTAAGGGGTAGTATTCGAAGTAACCATTCCTTGAATAGTATGGATTGGCGTGTGAGTAATGTCGGCGCGAAGCGACTTTAGCTTCTCTACTTCGAGGAATGATATAGTTATACTATTAAACTATATCAAAGGTGTACTCAATACTTTCCCTTTTGATGAATCTATTTATAGGTTTATGTGTGATAGCCTATTCCTTTCCTTTATTTGAGCATTTCGATGGTGATTCTTGAGCATAGTCATGGTGTATTTTACAAGATCCTTTGCCTTGTCTTCATGAAAGGTAGGTTTATCCACATGTGCTGCCATTTAGTACATGTTGGTGGGCATGTGGGTGGACCCTAGTTATGTATACCTCTGGCTATGGTGAGTATCCTTCTAGATACATCGCTATGCGGGACATGACCTATGCGTGCTTGTTTCCACGAGGTACACTACCATGCGGGATACGTCCAATGCTTGTCTTCTCCGCTTGGGGTATTGCCATGTCGCGTGACGACGTGATGCGGGGTGATGTCAAGGTGCACAGTGCCATGCCATGTGGGTAGTGTGACTATGTCGCACCACATGATGAGCTTCTGCAATAGCTAGACGATTGTTCCTTCCTTCCTCATTGGTGGCTAGATGTTAGTCACATAGTGATGTTATGTGCAGTTGTGATCTTATTTATATTTTTTGGGTGACCAACAATTTATTTTACTTTGACTTTGAAGGTTTAGCCATGATCTTGTGATCTTTTGCACTTTTGATTTGGTGTTGCAATTCCGGATTATTTTCTTGCCTTACTGTTGGAATTGATGATTTATTATCTTTATTCATATGTACTTTGGTGGCTAAACTGGTTTACCCTTATTGTTTTTGGATGCTGGTCTTGTGTTGAAACATGAAATTCCTCTCCAAGGACATATGATACAGATTTAGTAGAGTGTGTATGAGGAAGTGGACGTAAGGAACCTTGAGGATGGGGGTATGTGAGGCTGTGTAGCAGCTAGGACCCACTACCTACCTATGTGTGGTGACTATCTCTTGGAGGCTAACCACCTTACTCAACAAGGGATGTTCACAAAGGTCTTGTATGGAAGGTAGCACCGCTATGGTGTGCCTAGCACCATCAAGCCTTTGAGTGAGATATTGGATATTTATGATCATATTATTGTTCTGAGATCAGGCATAGAGATGATGATCATGCATGTTACCTTTGACCGAGCATTGGAAATGGTCACATGTGGCCTTTTGAGTTGTGCATTCTAGTTATGTGGATGGTTATTATGTGTTATCATGGAATACATTGTGTTCACTTGTCCCTATGTTAATATAGGACATAGTCATTGGAAAGGTTTTTATATTCCTAGCAAGTGTAATCAAATGAGTTATTTTCATTGCTCTTATTTAATTGAAAGTTAACTTGGTTGTAGAAATTGAATTTTGAAGCTAGTTCTATGCAATAAAGTTTTATGAAAAAGATGTATTGGTAAAAGAAATTTATCATGATGGCATGTTTTCTTGTCATGTTTGATAAATGAGTATGGTAATTGTTGTTTACCTCTTTGTATTGCATTAATTTGGTGTAATGAAAGGAATAAAGTTCTTGTATGTCTCCTATGATTGTTGATTATTCCTAGAATATTTTAAGGAATGTATGGTTTTAGATGTATCTTGCTAGGAAAACCCGAAGGGATTAAGCCATAACACAAGAATAGAGTGCAATAATTTATTTTTTTAAAAGTTAAACACATCATTAAGATACAACAAGATATCAAGATGAGATTACATAGTGGAAGACATCAACTAACATCTAAAGAGTTTCCCAATGAGATTACTTAAATTTCACAATTCACTTAACTCACACAATTAATCCAATAAGCTGATTATCTTAATAACGAGATAATTCTTAACCAAGGATAATTTCTTTCAAAAGATGGAAATATAATTCACAAGATAAGGTTCATCCATTAAGATTTATTCATACCCATCATTCATACTTTTCATTGAAATATAAGCCATGCATCTAATATTCTAACACACTAGAATTTCATCATAAACATATGAGATCTTTTCATGCATACTTAATTTCCTTAACAACAACTGAATATATTCCATTACTCTAAGTTACATTCTTTCACGATCCAATTTTATGCATTTTAAAAGATGATTGCATACATGCATCTATGATAAATCTCATCTAAACCACTTATGCATTCGATCAAAATGGCATTCATACATGCTAACACTGAACATGAAATATAAGAAATAAAAGCATCAAATAACACCAAGATGATCTTGGAGTTCACCCCTAAAGGGCTACATCTCCAGGTCTGCTCAACTACAAGACACCTCTGATAATTAATAAAGTTAAGAATACATGAGGTTACACCATTTACAATCCAGCCATCAAGGTAAAACATAATCAATATACAAACGACTGCATCGGTCAATAAATACATAAATGATCCCTGAAAAGAAAAGGATCCAACTGAACATAATCAAAGCTAATACAAAGGTCCATTGGAGCATCCACAAACTTGGTATGTTTTAGATGTATCTTGCCTAGACCAAAGGGGAAGTCATTGGTGACTTCCAAGTGGTTGTATAAGATCAAGTATGCCACAGATGGAAGCATATAGAAGTATAAGGCTTGATTTATATCTAGGGGATTCTCTCAAGTGGAGGGAATTGATTATGACATTAGACTTTCGCTCTTGTAGAGAGATATACTTCCATACGAAGTATAATAGCCATTGTCGCAGAGATGGGTTGGAGCATTCATCATATGGATGTGAAGACCGCTTTTCTAAATGGTCTCATAGAGGAGGAGGTATACACCGAATAGCCATAGGTATTTGAGTAGTTTGACAGATATTCTCACGTTTGTCATCTAAAGAAGGCACTCTATAGCCTAAATTAAGTTTGCCAAGCTTGGTATGCTAGGATTGATTCTTACTTGTAGCATATGTGCTTCGAGAAGAGTGAGGCATATTTGAATCTCTAATACATTATGGTTGGGGATGGTCCACTCATTTTGGTACTTTATGTAGATGACTTGTTCATTAGTGGAGGAGATGGACTCATAACTAGTTACAATGAAGATCTTGCTTCAGAGTTTGAGATGGAAATAGAACAGATGCATTATTTCTTGGGATTTGAGGTTTGGAAAGAGGATGGGCATATCATTCTGGGGAAAGGGAAGTATGTTACAGATATTTTGAGGAGGTTTCATATGGTGGGCTGCAAACCCATGACCACCAATTGGAAGAAGTTGAGTACTTCTGAGTCAGAGTTGGTGGATGCCACGTTGCATCATCAGTCGATTGGCTCCTTGATGTATCTGGTCAACACTAGACCAAACATTTGTTATCTTGTGAACACTCTCAGTCAGTATGTGGTTGATCCTAGGAGAGTGCACTAGATATCAAAAAAACACATCTTCAGGTACTTAGCTAGCACAGTGAATTATGGTTTGATCTATGTTAGGGGTGATGGATTTAGATTGGTTGGTTATACGGACTTGGACTGGGCAGGTTGTGCTACAGACAGGAAAAGCACTTTAGGGTGTTGTTTTGGATTGGGCTTGACAGTTGTGTGTTGGTTTAGCCAGAAAGAGAAGGTAGTGGCTTTGAATATTGTTGAGGCTGAGTATATTGCAGCTAGTTAGGCCTAGAATTCAGCCAATAATTTTCTTTTATCCATATGTTTTAAGTAATTGATTGGTTTCTTCTCTTGTGATATATTTTCCTTTTTCAATTCTTTATTTTCCTTTCTAATTTTCTCCAACTCATTTTCCAAAATATCTTTCAAACACATTAAATTCCCATTATATTTCTTTGTTCTCTTACCACTCTTTCCTATTCAAATGAATGAAACTCACCTTGTTTAAATGCTTGACAATGATTTTCTTACACTGATTTAGATCAACTTACTTTGGTAGCTTCGCTTTCCTTCACTTTTCCACAATTTCCTTTGTTACTAATAACTAAAGTTGTATCTACAATGTCAATGATTTCATTTCTGTAGCTTTTAATCCCGTGCTAGGCAGTTTAACAAATTACAATGATCCCGCCTTCACAAAAGCTATAAATTCCCTTGATAGTTATGATTGATTATAAGACTCGTCTCCTTGTATTTTTTCCACATAACTATATCTGTGGCTTTACCAACTACAACCTTCTTTTCAACAAAATTCTTTGTTTTAGAAAAATAGTAATCTGGCTTACCTTTTATATCTATCAACTCTTTTCCAATCGTTAGGCATTCTTTGGCAGTGAACTTTACTAGACTATGGAGGCTAGTCACTCATTTCTTCTTTACAATCTCTCTTCAATTCCTCCTTATGATAGCTTCAAAATTAATGAACCGCCTTGTGTTGGATATTGAAAAACTTGTGATTATCTTAAAAATATGTTATATACCTCCTTGCCTTATTTGCGATGACCCTCCTTTGTTGATGACAATAGATTTCTATCCAAAAAAAATTGTGAGTTGTCTTCTCTGGCTGCTATTAACTTTAGCACCGTCTACGATCTCCCTTTCACTTTGTTGTCTTATGCTAGGTTGGCATGATAATAACGTTTCAACTAAAAATCTGAGCTACAGAAGGGATCAGATTTGTGCATATGGATTCCGTGGGATTGATTTATTACATAATAGATGGACAATTTCTTTCTGTACTGGTGCAAAGCCTGCGAAAAGTTAATGTGGATTCTTAATTTCTTTCTGTAGGTGAATAATTTCTTTCACAGATAAGCACCATAGATTTTTTACAAATTAGCTAAACAATTTAGGCCGGTCATCAAGGGTAAAAATTTCTATGTAAGCGGTCGGGGCCATGAGATACAAAATCAGTAGGATGACTTCTGTGGAGTAGATAGATTTTAAAAGATGGGAAAAGATGACAGATGTTATTTGATTGAATGAGAGGTACTCGAGTGATATCACGTACCATTTCTACTATGACGCAATCGACGTTGAAATGCAATTGAGTGTGTACCAAAGAATAAGATAGAATAGAAGCGTCCACAAATTATATAATTACCTGTGCCACCGGGTCCCCCTATAATCAGATTTGACTAGCAATCCGTTTTCACATTTCACACCTCTCTTATAATTCAATACTGGTAGATACATTTTCTAGCTGGCTCTCACTATAAATAAATGTGAAGGCTATTTGACAATCTACGCTGAAAATCATTTATATAATGGCGCAATCTGTTGTAGGTATGAAGAAGTATCATCACTTTTTCTCTCTCTCAATTCTTTCCTCGGGCAAATTCGATTCTTGAATGTTCTGCATATTTTGTTGTTTTAGAATCTTCTGCACATTCCATTTCTTGAGCGATCGATTTTCTTTACTAATATTGAAGATGCATTAAATAACGTTGATATACCCATGTGATATACAGGATTCGGACTTGTTCCCCAAATCAAGGGTCTAAGCAGTGGCGTAGATCGAAGATGGGTGGCGGCCCGCGCAGAAAATAACGATGTCGGGCAAAGAAAAGGGTACAAACCCATTCATGTCCTCCACAGTGGACGACGGCCGCCTCCACTGAAATGTGCAAATCAGAATCAACTGCAACAAGGTAGGCGAACTCCTTGGCGAGAAGAAGATCAGCGGCCAGATGCACTAGAAGAGAAAGGGAACGCTCAAGCAAGTTATATAGCACCCCTTCCTGATGAAGGCTATCCTCTGCAACAGCCTGGTGGGTACCCTCCCTACACTTACAGCCAGCCTGGTTCCCCTCCCTACAACCAGAGTTGTTACCCTTACTCTGCTTATCCTCCGCAACAGCCTGGTGGGCATCCTCTGCAACAGACTGGTGGGTATCCTCCCTACAGCCAGGATGGCTATCCTTCCCCTGGTTACTCTGCCTATCCCCAGCAGTATCCTCCGCAGCAGCTTTACCCTAATGTGGGCTATTCACAGTATCAGTATCCTCAGCAGCATCCTCGACAACAGGCTTATCCTAATGTGGGCTATCCACAGTATTATATCCTCCGCAGCAGGCTTATCCTAATTTGGGCTATCCACAGTATCCCAAGTTGACATTCTCTGCACAAAGAATTCTCCAATTTGTTCAGCAAAGGCAATCCTCTTACTGCCTTGATCTTACTCGCCTTTACAATATTATCAAAATTCATATGACAAACTCTCCTATGCCATATCCAACTGTCATCAAACTTTGCCATCAGACACTGACTTATCTTGGCATTCAACTAAAACAAGTTACCTCCGGTCTGCTTACCAGCGGCAATAAGTTCACCACTTTTTCCAATTATACCGCAGACTCCACCTTTGAACTCTACAATGAGTCCTTTATCATTTAGTTGAGCAACACTCAAAAGGTTATGCTAAAGACCTTCTACCTAGTAGACATCATCCACACTGCTCTTTCCATTCAGTGAGATGGATCCTTTACCTTTTACCAAGCAAGGTGCATCATTGCCAAATCTGACAACACCTCCATCATATTCTTCTAGAGACAAAAACTTTCTCCGATCACCAGTCATGTGGTGAGAACAACCACTATCAATAATCCACTCATTAGAGTTGTCAATACGAGAGACAAGTGTTTTCTTGTCAGACACTTCTTCCTTTGCAGCTACAAACACTATGTCCTCATTCTCTTCATCCTCATAGTCTTCATCAATAACACCTTCATCCACTGCAAAAAGGCAATTTCTTCTATTTCTTCCTTTGTACTTTGTAAACCTCTCCGGTTTATCCTTATTGTGATTGTTAGGACAGTTAACAGCTATATGTCATATCTTATTGCAGGAAAAACATTTTAAAGGAAGCTTACCTCTGTATTTTCCAGTGCCTTTTGGAAGTCTCTTGGCAAGAAGAGCTTCAAACTCCATCAGAATCTCTTTATCATCCATACCTCTTCTTTGCATGGATTCATAACTAGTACATCTTTTCCTTTTCTGGTTGGTGCAACAGATGCTCTAAAAGCTGACTCAGTCTTCTAAACACTGCCATCATAGCTATTCAACTCATATGCAATCAACTTTACAATGATAGAGTCTAAGGATACCTTGGTTTTGTCAATAGACCTTAGCTCCTGAATAGAAGCAACTCTGATTGCATAGACTGGTAACAATGATCTCATTACTTTACTGACAACAGTGGCATCATCAATTGTTCCACCAGTTCTCTTGATATCTCCAAAAACTGTATTGATCATTATGCCATATTGCTGAATGGTCTCACCTTCAACCATCCTCATGTCTTCAAATTTTCCTCTAAGGCTCTCTTCCTTAGCTTGCTTGACATGCTCATCACCGCCATAAATAATTTCTAGTGTGACCCATACATCCTTAGGAGTGTCCTTATCTTGTACATCAATGAACTCAATATCTGACAAATTGCTAATAAGGGCCTCCATGACTTGCCCATTTTATTGAATCTCTTTTTTCTGATCATTGGTTAAAGTGCCAGTGGGGATTACATAGACATTCTCAACATAGCTCCAGTGTTGAGCACCCAAACTCTTGATATAGATCTTCATTCTATCCTTCCATATTTTGAAGTTATCTCTATTGAACGTAGGACATTCCCTCTTCATCATTAAGGTAGGATCTTTTACCTCAAGCAGTTAAGGTTATATCACTGAGGACTTGGAGTTGCTTTGATACCAATTGATGAATAATAATGAACAATAAATACCCTAACTGGTACTAAGAGGGGGGGGTGAATCAGTACATACAAAAAATTCTCCACAACTTATCAAGTTATAATAATGCTAACCGGTTGTCTTCATTACTAAACTTAACCATGGCAATACTGGTTAAACATAGTAAGACTTCAGACAACTTAAACCTATAAAACCAAATGGTTCAAATATAATTCAATACATGATAACTACTTCACCCATAGATATGTGCAAGTATTGTATCAATAATACCATAACCATTAGCTCTGCATGCATAATCACTTAAATAAAGAATACTCAATCATCACATGAAAAATGCACAACTCATGACACACAGATTTTTCACGTGGAAATCCAAATGGGAAAAACCACGGTGGGGATGAATACCCACAAGCTTGTTTTGAACTCTTTTGAAGTCCGCTCTGTTAGGAGTCTAGTCTGGTTAAAGACTTTACAATAAGGTTTTGCTAGGAACCTATCCTGTTAAAGATCACCCATTTAAGAGATGGCTATATACCTTGTTAAAGGTTGAAACCCTGTTAAAGGTTACCTTGCTAGAGGATTTAAAGAACTCAATGAACTTGAGTTACCTGGTTAGAGGTTTTACAATATTCCTGTTAAAGCTACCCGGACAAGGGATTTTCCTACAATTGAAATGGTTAGAAGACAACAGATAAAGCTCTGATTTGATAACAACACTACACGCTAAGGCAGATCCTTTTCAGTTCCTCCACTCTGCAATCACACTCTGTAGTTTTCACTCTCTGGTCTAGCAAGTATCTCATCACTCAGATACACACATAACTTTTGCCAATACTTACAATAACAAACATCATTGATCTTATAGACAACAATTAGGTCCGTAACATAAACCCTAAGCCCTAAGTATTTAGGTTTACTATTACAAGCGGTCCAATCCTGACCATCCAAACATGTTACATAGAATGAAACAATCTCAAACAGATCAGAAGTCATTCCAGATCATCCATTCTTCACCATACATAGAAATTAGTAACCCATCACACTTTCTTCTCATATCGCTAAGAAGTATGTTCATTCTCGAGATAGACATTAAATGCAGTCGATCTTCATATGGAAGATCCTCAAGGAAATGCTTCACGTGCACAAAAATGATGTGCCATCTCGATCTCATCCTTATTTCTTAGCTAACTCATCGTAGAATATCACTGGTTGCATCGCACAAGCTAGATTGCCAAACCGGAAACCCTAGAGCTGAGACTACCAACCGGTAGTCACACTTAGTGAAACCCTGACGCCAGTTCACTGCATCTCTTCATACCGGTTCTCCAACTTGATCATCAATAACAACTTCTTCCAATCTTCATACCGGTTGACTTGTACTTATTGACATCAATGACAACATATATTATTATCATATTATCATACTGGTTCATCATATGCCAACAATATATAATCTCAAATGATTATATATAGGTGTTAAAAAAATTCATGAATTAAGGTAATTTGATTCCATGATAATTGAATATAATAACTATATAGCTATATATGTATGTGATTGAATCAATTTCTCATATATATATATATATATATATATATATATATATATATATATATATATATATATTATCCAGCTACAAAAGTAAACTCATAAGTATGATATTTCATACATTTATACATATCTGAACAAAAAGAACATATAAACATAGGGTCAATATTCATTTTTAAATCATTAACACATTACATCTCTTTTAACAATAAAGCATAATATTTCACAATCACTCATGCAACTTAGATTTAATTCCATCACCACTCAAGTCATGCAATAAATGCTCATGTATAAATATTTAAATAAATCTTCTACTCGTTCCAAATTCATCATTCCAATTTAAACAAACATTCAAATAAGGTCATTTAAATCATTCATCATTACAAGATACAAATTATAAATCATAATGTGGTGTGTGAGAGTTTCCATCTATTCTAATGAAATTCGAGAGCTAAGACAACTCTACCTGAACCATGTTCTCGCCTTCATTTGCGTTTACCAGTTCCTGCATTCACTTGCACTTAGTTGCTCATTAGCAATGATGATCCCAATTTTGCAATAAAAATTATTACTGATCATTCGATTGTATGTAAATCATTTCAGTGCATATGATCTCCTATCTTATTTCATTGACAATTTCAATTTCATTTCATTTCCATTTCATTTGGGAAAAATAACATTATTTTCCAAATTAAATAATTATGGAAAAATAGGGTTCGTGACAATTTGACCTAATAGGTTTTCTTGTGTACCTATGGGATGCCTAGGGATTGTAGGAGGTTCTTGATGTGCTTCTTCTTCAATATGGTCTTCATGAAGAGGTGATTGAGTGTTTTCAACATTTTCTTGTCTAATCTCATTTCCTGATAATGAAAATAAATTTAAATCAATAAACCTAGTTTAATCTACAAATTAATAAAAAAAAGACAATAAGAAAACAAAAATACATACCTTTTCGAGCTCTTTGATGGTGTGGCAGTATTTTGATGAGAGATGGACAACTTAGTGCCCAATATCAAGCTTCTACAAAGGGCAAGCGCAAGAAAATGGCACCCCAAATCACCAAAATGTGGGTTTGGGAATGCAAAATGCATCCAAAATGCGGACTTGGGTTTTTTTTAAGTTTGCAAAGTCATAAGGCGCACGCCTTATGACCATTTTTTATTTATTTTTAAATGTGACACCTTTTTGGTACCACAACTTCATGCATATACCCAGTTCATTCACTATATTTCATCACTGTAACTAATGTGTAAGGCAGTGAGCCTTCCCTAAGGGTTGTATCCTTCAGGATTATTGTAATTGAACAGTGAGCTCTAGGCAGTGTGCCTGAATGCTTATGCATTCCCATATTGTAATTTTGTTTTGCTACTGGCCATAGTGGAATAAAATTGTGGGTTCGAATCCCATCGTGGTTTTTTCCATTTGGGTTTCCATGTAAAAATCCGGTGTTATGCTTTTGTGGTTGATTGTTTTATGTTTTTGCATCTCAGTTTCAAGTGTTTTCCTTCGGTGGTTTAAAGTTAAGTTTTTAAATCTGCTAACCGGTAGATCACTGATTCACCCCCCTCTCAGTGATCCCTAATTTCAACAATTGGTATCAAAGCTTAGTTCCTCTAAGGAAACTTAAACACTTGAGGAAGGTCCAGGAGATTGAATTAATGGATTCCGGTTTTCAAAGGCAACTCAGTGTGGCACTTGAGGATCTTGATGCAGCAAGAAATGAGATCTATACCTTGAAGAAAAACTTGAACGCTTCTGATGATTTCATTAATGACTTGAAGGATCAAGAGAACACTTTAAGAGATGAGAGGAAAGAATTGATGGACCAGCTAAAGGATAAAGAAGATCAGATCATGGAACATTAGGGTAAAGCTGATGAATGTGACAAGCTTGAAAGAGAGAATGTTTCCTTGAAGAATGAGATGCAATCCATTGTATTGACGCTGACTAAGGAGATTGACATAAAATATCCTTCCAAATATACTAATATTTGACATGTACATTTAAGGTGAAAATTATTTTTAACATTTGGAAAAATAGAAATGTCACTATTTCTTAGATGTTATGTTGATCATAATTTCTCACTTTATTATAAAGAAATAATTTCTCATATTCAAGAAACTAAAGATGAAAGTATGCTAATGATAACAAGGATAATGATGGATGGGCCCCTCCTATGGAAAATTTAAAACCTTGTTGATACATAGTGTAAATCAAATGATGGAAATCCACCTCCCTCTAGTGTTATTTCTCTCACCCCAGAAATTTTTTTAATTATATTTTATTTTTTATTAATGTAAATGGGGAAGGGCCCCAACCTGTTACAGATCAAACAAAAACATCAAAACAACAAGCTATCATGAGACCAAAAAATTAAATTACACCCAGGCAAATCAAGTACAACATGTGCAAAGCTAAATCAAACCTAAAACACAAACTACTAAAAATCATCTAAGTTAGGACCAAGAAGTTGGCCCAACACCTGTAATTATATTTTGTTATATGTACAAATCATTTATAATTTTAAAGTTTGACTATTTCCACCCTCATTTTTTGTGAATATGTAAAACTATTTTATAAATAATAATATAAATTATAGTATTTATAAAAAAAGAACTTTGTTTGAAGTGTCATTCATTGAAAAACATAATCTAATGATCTATGTCTTTATTGAATTGTCTAAAAAGACAATAAATGAATTAGACTTTAGAAATACACCACAACATGTATCACCGACCATATAAATGTTTGTTTCTTTGATGTGACCTATGAAAAGTATATACACGTATTTTACTTCATTATTAAATTTTTATCTATATGTTTTAATCAACTACACATTATTCTAATATATTTAATTTAGTGGACCTAAATGACAACACCACTATGGATTTTGGTACGTTCTCATATATTAGATATTTTCCCATACATGGTACAAAATAACACAACACATTTTTAAAAGTACAATAAGGCTAATTATTGATATAAGATAAATTATGAGCTACAACGATACTTTTGTAATTGTTCATACATAATATAGTGTGATAGATCATCAATATTTTTCATGCATTCATAAGGTAAATAGATAATATTGTATCCTACTCGGTAGATGTTTTCATATACAATGTAAATCAGATTGCTTAAAACCATGTAGTTTAGTCTTGCACCAACTTGTTCTACTATTCACTTCTAACAACACAAAACAAGTGTCTGCATCCTCCCAAACTAATGTAAGGCCTTACTAATGGCAACCACAAAATATCATCAAAAGACAAGTTAAATTTTATACTTCATATGTCTTATTGTCATCTTGAAATGTTCATAGCTACCCATGACATATTAGAAATAATAATTTAAGTTTTATTACAGACATGTAATTCCAGCAATCCATGATAATAGCTTGAAGGTTTCCTAGATTAGACTATGTTTAAATTTATTTTCTTCATCAACATTTGGATCACACTCCATGATCCATTTTTAAAATGATATAGTTGAAGAAGATGATTGAGAGGTAACTAGAAGACCATGTTGACTAAATAGATGAGGGGAGAGAGGGACACAAGACCCAAGAAAAAATTAGAAGGAAAAATTGAAAGGAAAAGAAGGTTTAACCAATCAGTATGACTAAAAAAAATTACAAAAAGAGATGAGTGAGTGGAAAAAACTAAATAAAAGAGATATAAATTATAATATAATGATTGATGAATAAGACCAAACAATCTAGAAAATTGAGCAATCGAATTGTAAGTTCTTAAAATCAAAACAATAAAATTGAGAAGGTAACGATGAAAAATGTTCCTCTCCCTCCTCTTATTTTTTGAAAAAAATTTAGTTATACTAATTATTTGTCTCTTCTTTTCCTTTCCATTTCCCTTCTAGTTTTTCTTAGGTCTCATGTCCCTCTCCCCCCTCATCTAATCAGTTAATATAATCTTTTAGTTGCCTCTCAATTTTCTTCTTTGGCTATCCCATGCTAATATAGATCATAGAGTACATGATCTATAATATCAAGATGAAGAAAATAATTTTACACAGTCTAATGTAAAAATGATATATTATATAAACTTAATATTTGACTATCATCTCAAAATACAAATCTAAGTTTTTCATATCAATTACACAAACAATTTTTTCTAATAATGGATGGATTTAGTAAAAAAATTATTTGAACAAAGATTGACTATATTACCAATAAAACTAGCACTTTGGAAGTTGTTGGAAAGGTTTCCATATCATTTTGAATTTATTTCCAGAAATCATTACACTTCCCTAATCCGATGTCTCATTTTAAAAGATTTTTTTTTGTTTTATACCCTATTTGCATATACCTTCATGCTTATACCCTATTTATCTATTCTTATATTCTTATGTCCTTATTTGACTTTTTTTTTAATTCTTACATAATATTATCTACCGTTCGTTCATTTGTGCTTCATGATTTGCCTATATTATAGGTTTCATTAATCCTTGATGCTTATCACTAATTATATATGATCTAAACATGATTGTTATATGATGATATATCTTTACACGCTTGCATCTTACAAAAATATATTTTATTATTTATTATTATGTATAATTTGTCTTCTCATTTAACCCCTTGCATGATTCAAGTATGCAACCAATCATAGGGGGTGCATATATTGTTGCTAATATTTTTTCATGATTGATATTGCAAATACAATATTTTGCTAAACAAATTTGTCACCACATCCAAACTTAATTTGATCACATCTTATGCATGTATTACATGAATATCTATCATATTTCCCATGGCATGAATATTTATTACATTTGGCACATTGTGTGGATATTGATCATATTGTTTTCATCATGCAAAGTATTTATTTCATCACCCATATCACACAAACACTATCATGTTCCTTGATTGAATGAAACCTTATTAGATGATCACAACTAGCAAAACCATACCACATTGTTGCTTGTCATAAAGTATTTTCATCTCTGCATGTACAAGAGAAGAATTCCACCATTCCTTTCTTCTTTTTAAGACAATGGCCATTATGAATGTTTGATTATTTAGTCTTCACCTTCATTGAGAATGGTAGAATTTCTATATTAATATTTCATTTACATTTTTTTCTTGTAGAATGATTATTTATTTTAAGTATCTTATATCCCGAATTCCACGTTTTTGTCTTCTTAAATTTATGCCATAAATGACTCTTATGCATTTAGTAGAAAATATTAATTTAAATTGCACATTTCCAAATCAATGTCCATGTTTTCTGGGGGATTTTGGGTATGAAAAATGCAATCCAATGAGATACATTCTTATTGATTTGTCTATAAAGATCCAAAAAAGTATTAGACCAAAAAATACGCACCAAGACATGTATTACCAATAATCTACTATGTGAAGCATATACTTGATTATTTGTTTGATGTGACTTGTGAAGGGTATAACTATAGATGTATTGGTTCCTTATAAAGGCTTTACTACTCTATTATTTCACAACTACAAATCCTTGTAATATATTTAATTAAAGACCTAGATGCCTGCACCATCCTGACTTTTGGTGCATGCTCATATATTAGATCCCTTCCCCACACAATAAAAATAACATGAAAAAACCCAATAAAACTAACTGCTACAACATATGATAAACTATGAACTACAAAAATGACATAAATTTAATTGTGTTAAATCATCTAAGATTTTCTATATAAACAAAGTAAATAGATTAGATCCTATTATACTAATTAGATGTAACCATAAGCAATACTAGACTACTTACAACCATTTGTACTGCATATATTGTAATTCTTTGCTAACAATACAAAACAAGTGCCTTCATCCTCCAAATTTGATGTAATGGCAATAAAAAGAGACAAGAATGCAACGCCTTAATCTCTACTAATATTTATATCCTAGACCATTACTTACAAATTTAGAGATCTAGATGCTATAGTGCTTAGATCTATGCTAAAGTTGTCATAATACCTTCCCAAGAGTCTACATTCAAAAGCTCAAGGGTATGAAATGAACTGTGACAATGCATCCCTCAAAACATAGATATCTTCCTACTCTCAATCATGCATTCTAATAAAGCAACAAATAAATAGAAACAAATTTAATATCACCCTATCACAAGAAATGAATAAAGAGAAGGGATCTCGATATCACCATAGCACAAGCAACGAATAAACAAAAGTGCTCTTTAATAACACCATAGTAAAATATACAAAGTTGGCAAATAACACATTGACACTCCCTATTCCCACTAGACCAGCCAGTCTTAAACAATACACACTAAGCAACATATTAAGCATAGAGAATGTTAGTCAACTCTGAGTGTTTAACACTTTTAAACCTAAAAGTATATTCTTAATGCGACCACACACATTAAGCCACATATTAAGCCTAGAAAATGTCACTCAACTCTAAGTGTTTAACACTTTTAAGCATAAAAGTATATTCTTAATGGGACCACACACATTAAGCCACATATTAAACCTAGAAAATGTCAATCAACTCCAAATATTTAATACTTATAAACCTAAAAACATAAACTTAATATGTGTGATTTAAACCATTCCTACTAGACCATGTCAGTGATGCCATTGGCGATTCTCTACTTCGCTGCGAGGCCTGCTAAAGCCGCCACATCTGCAATGGTTGGCCACTTTCACTGCCGAGGAGAAGGCGGGTAGGGCTGCTGCGGAGGATACTGATACTGTGGATAGCCTAAATTAGGATAAGGCTGTTGTGCAGGATACTGATACTGATACTGTGGATAGCCCACATTAGGGTAAAGCTGCTGCGGAGGATACTGCTGGGGATAGGCAGAGTAACCAGGGGAAGGATAACCATCCTGGCTGTAGGGAGGATACCCACCAGGTTGTTGCGGAGGATACCCACCAGTCTGTTGCAGAGGATGCCCACCAGGCTGTTGCGGAGGGTAAGCAGAGTAAGGGTAACCACTCTGTTTGTAGGGAGGGGAACCAGGCTGGCTGTAAGTGTAGGGAGGGTACCCACCAGGATGTTGCAGAGGATAGCCTTCATCAGGAAGGGGTGCTTTATAACTTGCTTGAGCGTTCCCTTTCTCTTCTAGTGCATCTGGCCGCTGATCTTCTTCTCGCCAAGGAGTTCGCCTACCTTGTTGCAGTTGATTCTGATTTGCACATTTCAGTGAAGGCGGCCATCGTCCACTGTGGAGGACATGAATGGGTTTGTACCCTTTTCTTTGCCACCTATCTTCGATCCACGCCACCGCTTAGACCCTTGATTTGGGGAACAAGTCCGAATCCTGTATATCACATGAGGATATCAACGTTATTTAATGCATATTCATTCTTAGTAAACAAAATCGATTATTCAAGAAATGGAATATGCAGAAGATATTAAAAGAACGGAATATGCAGAACAATCAAGAATGGAAATTGCCCGTGAAAACAATTCAGAGAGAGAAAGAGTGGTGATACTTCTTCATACCTACAACAGATTGCGCCATTATAGAAATGATTCTCAGCATAGATTGTCAAATAGCCTTCACATTTATTTATAGTGAGAGCCAGCTAGAAAATGTATCGACCAGGATTAAACTATGAGAGAGGTGTGAAATGCGAAACTGGATCGCCAGTCAGATCTGATTGTATGGGGACCCGGTGGGACAGGTAATTATATAATTTGTGGACGCTTCTATTCTATCTTATTCATTGGCACGCACTCAAATGCGTATCAACGCCGATCACGTCATAGTAGAAATGACACGTGATGTCACTCTACAAGGAAGTGCCTCTCATTCAATCAAATACCTAAATGTGTAGGTGTTGTGGAAATACAAATTAATATAGGATTCTTTTAAGTAGTTGTTTTTTCAAAATTCTTATGTGAAAATTTTAAATAACTCTCAATTTTTTACATGGTAAGTCCCTTACTTATAACTAATGTTTCAGGTCACATCAGCATACTTTTTGTCAAGTTGTCCAAAAAAGTCCCAAAAAAAAAGATGAATAGGCATTAATAAAGGATCCCTATACTTGTGCAGTTGACTGGAATCTGGAATGGCATGATTGGTTTCCTTTTACAACTAAAAATACATTTCATTCCATTATGGATATTAAGGTCACAACTATTGATCCAATGTTGTAAAAAAATTGAACATTAAATCAACAACTACTACAACAACAATTGAAATATGCTCTACTACTGAATCCTCTTCCCTATTTCTTTTAGAATGAACTGAGTTTACTGACTTAAGTAAATGTTGTAAGTGAAATATACTTTCGATATCGTAAGCTCAGTTTTCATGTTATTGAATACCGTCTGTCATCTTTTAAAATCTATCTACTCTGCAGAAGTCATACTGATTTTGTATCTCATGGCCCTGATCGTCTACATAGAAATCTTTTAAAATCTATCTACTCCGCAGAAGTCCGGCTTAAACTGTCCAGCTAATTTGTAAAAAATCTATGGTGATTATCCGTGAAAGAGATTATCCACCTACAGAAAGAAATTAGGAACCCACATTAATTTTTCGGAGACTTTGCACTAGTACAGAAAGAAATTGTCCGACCAATATGTAATAAATCAATCCCACGGAATCCACATTCACCAATACGTTCATTAATGAGTTCCGTAGCTCAGATTTTTTGTTCAAACGTTATTATCATGCCAACCTTCAATTCAACGGTAGGAGATAAAAGCAGCGAAGTCGTGAACGTCCCCTATATCTAGCATAAGACCACAAAGTGGAAGGGAGATCGTGGAAGGTGCTAAAGTGAATAGCAGCCAGAGAAGTCAGATCACAATTTTTTCTGGATAGAAATATATTGCCATCAACAAAGGAGAGTCATCGCAAATAAGGCAACGAGGCATAACATTTTTTTAAGTTAATCACAAGTTTTTTAATGTCCAAAACAAGGTGCTTCATTAATTTTGAAGCTATCATAAGCAGGAATAGAAGAGAGATTGTAGAAAAGAAATGAGTGACTAGCCTCCATAGTTTAGTAAAGTTCACTACCAAAGAATGCCTAACTATTGGAAAAGAGTTCATAAGATATAAAAGGTAAGCCAGATTGCTATTTTTCTAAATCAAAGAATTTTCTTGAAAAGAAGGTTGTAGTTGGTAAAGTCACGGATATAGTTATGTGAAGAAAATACAAGGAGATGAGTATTATAACCAAGATCATTGTAATTTGTGAAACTGTCAAGCACAGGATAAAAAGCTACATAAATAAAATGTAGATACAACTTTAGCTATTAGTAACAAAGGAAATTGTGGAAAAGTGAAGGAAAGCGAAGCTACCAAAGTGAGTTGATCTAAATCAATGTAAGAAAATCATTGTCAAGCATTTAAACAAGGTGAGTTTCATTCATTTCAATAGGAAAGAGTGGTAAGAGAACAAAGAAAGAGAATGAGAATTTAATGTGTTTAAAAGATATTTTGGAAAATGAATTGGAGAAAATTAGAAAGGAAAATAAAGAATTGAGAAAGGAAAATATATCACAAGAGAAGAAACCAACTTACTCAATCAATTACTTGAAACATATGTAAAAGAAAATTAGTTTCTGAATTCTAAGCCTAACTAGTTGCAATATACTCAACCTCAACAAAACTCAAAGCCACTAACTTTTGTTTCTGGCTAAACCAAGACTCAACTACCAAGCCCAATTCAAAACAACACCCTGAAATGCTTTTCCTGTCTATAGCACAGCCTACCCAGTCTGAGTCTATATAACCAACCAATCTAAATCCATCACCCTAACATAGTTCAGTCCATAATTCATCATGCCAGCTAAGTAGCTCAAGATGTGTTTTTTTGATATCTAGTGCACTTTCCTAGGCTCCACCATATACTGACTGAGAGTGTTCACAACATAACAAATGTTTGGTCTAGTGTTGACCAGATAGATCAAGGAGCCAATCAGTTGACAATGCAATGTGTTATCCACCAACTCTGACTTGGAAGTACTCAACTTCTTCCTATTGGTGGTCATGGGTCATGGGTCTGCAGCCCTCCATATGAAACCTCCTCGAAATGTCTCCAACATACTTCCCTTGCCCCAGAATGATGTGCCCATCCTTTTGACAAACCTCCAATCCCAAGAAATAAGGCATCAGTCCTACGTCCTTCATCTCAAACTCTAAAGCAAAATCTTCATTGCAACTAGTTATGAGTCCATCTCCTCTAGTGATGAACAAGTAATCTAAATAAAGTACCAGAATGAGTGGACCGTCCCCAACCACTATGAAGTAGAGATTTAGATATGCCTCACTCTTCTCGAAGCACATCTTCTACAAGTAAGAATCAATCCTAGCATACCAAGCTCGAGGAGCTTGCTTCCATCTATGGCATACTCCATCTTATACAACCACTTGGAAGTCACTACTGACTTCCCCTTTGTTCTAGGTACGACCTCCCAAACATCATTCTTCATGATAGAGTTATAATCCTCCACCATGGCATCCCTCCAAACACTCTGGGCTTTTGCCTCCTCAAAGGTGGAAGGCTCAAAATCTTTGATGTCTGTCACCATGGCCAGATAACTACAAAACCTCTTAGGTGCCTAGCTCTTGAGCTAACCATCCTTTGTGGCTCACCCACTAACTCCTTGGCCTATTTCAGGGTGTCCTAAAGCCATCTCAACTTCCTCTTCCCTAAAGTGACCTGATGTGGAGCAACATCCTCATGCCCCCTAGTCTCTTATGTGAGTTCAGCCATAGGAGATGTACCTCTAGAACCTATGCCAAAACTGGTGCCCTCTATACCCAAACCCTATGAATCTGTACTTGTACCTTGTATACCAAGAGTACCAATACTAGGTGAACCTATAACCCTTTATCTATGTGTCCCTAAAACCTATTCTGTGTCCCCTATGATGTACCATCTTGTACCTTTGATGCCTGATCATCACCGCTTCTCAACTCACATGAACTCTAAAGGCTTACTCCTCCTCAAATTCAATATCCCTCACAACAATATTCCTCTTTGTTGGAATATAGATTTGATAGGCCTTTCAGGTCTCATTGTAGCCTACAAGAGTTCCCTTCTCTGTAGCAGGCTCTAGGTTTGTCCTCTTCTTTAAAGAAATGTGAGAGTATGTCACACACCCAAAGATGTGAATGTGTCCAATATATGGCCTCCTAGTGAAGGCCTCTTCAGGAGTCCTCCTACCCAATGCCTTATGGGGACTCTTGTTTTGAAGGTTAACTCTCCTGTTACAAGCCTTAGGCCATAAGAAGAGTAGAAAACCCCTAATCATGTATCATAGCCTGTGTTACCCTAACAATTGCCCTGTTCTTTCTCTTTGTAACCCTATTATGTTCGAGATTATAAGGTACAATTAGCTTCCTCTTGATGCCCTCCTATTTGCAATAATCTACAAACTCATTTGAGGTTTACTCACCCCCGTTATTCGACCTTAGGACTTTGATCTTCTTCCATGTCTTGTTCTCCACAAGAGCTTTGAACTCTTGAAACTGTTTGAAGACCTCATTCTTGGTCTTCAAGAAGAAGATCCAGGTCCTCTTGGAATAATCATCAGTTAAGGTCACATAATACTCATGAGGACTCAATTTAATTGTAGACATGTGCCCACATGTTACAAGTGTGGTTGTCACTGCACCAAAAGATCAACCTATTAATGACCGATATAACCACTAGACATATAGAATACACAAGAGGTGGTTAAGCCATGCCAGAAACACAAGCGCTATGCTACACAACAAAAGGAGACGACCAAGAGCACACACCTTGCAACAATCCCCCTAGTGCAAGTGAGGGTTTTGAACTTGTGACCAAGCTCTAATACCGCTTCTTACAAGTGTGGTTGTCCTTACATGAAAAGATCAACATTTTAATGCATAATATAACCACTAGACTTATAGAATCCACAGTAGGCGGTTAAGCCATGTCACAAACCTGAGCATAGCACTGCACAACATAAGGAGACCAAGGGTGCACACCTTGCAACACCACATACATCAAAATGTACCAAGTCTAGAATTTTTGTTGATCTACCATCACTAGTGGGAAAGACTGTCTTAGTATACTTCCCCAAAGTACATCTCATGCATACCTTCTGATGCTCGGTACTAAACTGTGGGAATCTTGTTACTATCTCCCTTAGTATTGTCAAATCTCCATGATGTAAGTGAGCCACCCTCCTATGCCATAGCTCACATAAGTGGTTGATGCTACTACTGTTAATCAAGACGTGTATAGGCTAGAAATAAAGCCGATACAAAATCCCCTATCGAGACCCAATCGCTTTAGCTAAAGAGACACTAGACCCCTTTTGGTGAATAAGTACTTTATCTCCTCTTAAGATCACCTCAAATCCCCTATTCTCAATTTCAAAGATTGAAATCAGATTCTTCGTCAATCTTGCAACATACAATGTACATCCCGAAGTACCATAGAGACAAAGTCTCCCTCTTTGATAGGGCAGAGGAAAAAAACATAAAAATAAAAATAAAATGCACAAGGAATGACGTTACAAAACATTTAATATTTTCCCTTCTAGAACATTCTATTGAAATGATATCTGGATGGGAGAAATTACTTAATCATCTTGCCACTTAATACAAAATCTATTACATAATGCATCTTTTATAAAGGTCTTTGGACAATTTCAGAACCATTCAGGAAGCATCCTAGATCAATCTTGATATTAGAAATGACATTACAAAACATTTAATATTTTCCCTTCTAGAACATTCTATTGAAATGATATCTGGGTGGGAGAAATTACATGTTCCAACACCACCCCCCCCCCCCCCTTAATTTTGACCACCAATGCTGGGACATTCAAATTCCTTTTCTCTTGACTCTTTCTAATGTCCATAACCAAGTCTGATGTCTTTGCAAATATTTCCCTTGCTTGATATCTTAGATCTGATTATGCCTTTCTCTTGTCTTTGTCCAACTGTTGCGACAGTCCTTTAAAAATTCAATCAACAACTTCCTATAAACTTGCCATTTATAGACATCTAACCAAATACTTTCCTTTGTCTTGAAATATTTTTATGCCTTTTGAGAATTCAAATCCTGGTTGATTTTTGTCAACATATGAATAATTAAACTTCAACAATTTTTTTATCATACCTATAAGTTTTTGCCAACTAGATCCATAAACCCATCCACAATTCATTTTCATGCAACCTGTCACATATTCATCATTTGATTCTCTATTCCAATACATCTTTTCACAATAATTTTTCAACCCACATACAGTACAAGTATGTAAATCCCAACGTTTATCTTTCATATGCCCTTTCCTATTACAATGTGAACACTGCATAGTCTTCATACCTTGAACGGATTCACTTGAACCTGTAACACATGTATTCATCTTTCCTTTACATGTAGCATATCCAAGACCTTCATATTTGGGCCTCATTATTGGCTCAATTGGATTCCTCATTCCTTGTTCATGTCTTCCTATTCCTTTACCTTTATAACCCTTTATTTCTCCATAATTTTCAAACCAACATTCACTTGATTGCCATTATATTGTATAACATTATCTTTTTGACAATCTTTATCACAAACTTCTTCAGCAAAAACACACTTATCAAATGACGAATTCAAATCCTCTGTACAACATGAAACATTACATACCAATTTCTTTGACTCCAAACATTCATTTTCTTCTCTCAGTTTTGATAGCTCATTTCTCTATAAATTATTTTCCTCTTTCAATTTGGAAATTTCAATCATTTGTAAACTATCTGTTTCTTCTAACCTCTTAAGTTTTTCTTCCAAATCATCATGCAACTTCACTCTTTTTCCTAATTCTTCATTCCTTTTATTAATTTGATCAAACAACTTTAACTTTTCTTCCAATTCTTTATTCTTATCTTCATCTTTGCACAAATATTTCAAAACATCACTATTTTCTACTATATCTTTAGCAAATTGTTTCTTTAAATGCATTAATTCTTTTTCTAAATGATCTATCTCAAAAATTAAATTTGCATTTTCCTTCAACACTCTTTTGTTGATTTTCCCATTGAAATAGACAAATTTATCTCACTTCATCAACAATTTACATCTTCTAAAAACTTTTGAACTTCTTTAATAATGATTATAACGAAAATTTTCATAACAATTCATAAACAAATTTACATACCTTTTCCTCTTCACAACAATCTTACTCCAAACCACTATTTGATCTCCCTAAACTCATCTTACACCCTACAATTTTCTTTGACTTTAAATAATATTAAAATCTTTTCTTATAATAAATTTCTCAAATTTGCAACTTCATCTCTTATTGGCTTCCCCTTAATATCGGATGCCATTCCTTTTTATCCTCTAGATTTGCTTCTGCAATTTTCTTTAAAACTGCCTCTGAATTGATTGTTTTTAAAATTATTATAGCTTCTTTCTCAAATTCTTCCGAACGACCTTCTTTATACAACATTATCAACTTTAATTCAACAAAAAACTAACATCTGGTAAAAAAACTTCAGCTTGATCTTTTTAATACTGATTTACTCTTTTGTTAGTATATATTCTTGTCCGTCTTGTTGGTTTAGGTTTTTCTTTGTGTGCTTTGTGTCTTTATATTTTTTTTGTGTGTGTGTGTTCTTCTATATATATATTTATATATGGGTATATATACTTTCTTTCTAAAATATGTGTATATATATTTATATGTATATATGCATACTTATTTGTTTTTGCCTTTTTGGCTTCCTTATCCTTATATATATATCGTTCTTTTTTCCTTCTTTTCTAGATTGTTTTAATCTATTTTTTCATTTATTAGTTTTTCCTTTTGGTGTTGGTTTATTTCTTTCTTTTATTTATTGTTTTTGTTCCCCTTGATTTTTGTGCCTTTTGTTCTTGTGCTTGTTCTTCCATCGTTTTAATCTTCTAGGTATTGGAGTTGAGAAATGCAACCCCACAGTAGCTTGAAGATCTTCTACAAGCTGAATAACTTATTACAAGGAGAAGCAAGGAAGCAATATTCTGAAGAACACACAAAACACAGAAAAAATATTCTTAAAATATGAGAGCTCCAATTCACCAAAAATGTATTGTGAAAAGATAATACAATGAAAAGAAAAATTAACCTCTAATAGGTCAATAAACCCTAAAAAGGGAAAACCCTAGGCTTGCACATAATAATTAATAAAATAATTAATTAATATGCACCTAATGTTAGTTTAAGTGTAAAAAGATAATTGGGAACTTAAAGAATTAAACAAACATTGTTTAATTAATCAAGTAAAGACCCAATTACTCTAACACCCCCCCTTAAGCTAGACTTAGGGAGAAGCTAAAACCTAGAACAACTACAAAAAACATGAAAGATGGGTCTAGGTAACAAGGCATGATCAGGTACCCAAATACAATGAAATCTCTATGAAATTGAGACAAAGGAGAAAACCCAATGGGAAAAAACTCCTCTCCAAAAAGAGATAAAAAAACATGCTGAAAGAAGAAGAAGGAAGGAAGGCCTTATAAAGACCCCCCAAGGACAACTTCCTTCACCCCAGGCATAGAGTGCAACTGAAGATAGCATGACGATGCAAAATATTTCATGAAGATGTCTGCAACCTACTCAGAAGTGGGAATGTACTCCAGAATGAGAACAGCATCCTGAACCAACTAATGGATGAAATGCATGTGAAGCTTAATGTGCTTCATCCACTGATGCTCTATTGGGTTGCAAGAAATATGAATAGCACTCTGATTGTCACACCAAAGAATAGTGGGACTATCAAGAGGAAAACCAAACTTAGTCATCAACTGTCAAAGCCATAAGATCTCCTGACTAGCAAGAACATCAGCTCGGTACTCAGCCTCTATAAATGATAATGCATGAACAACCTACTTTTTGCAAGACCATGTGATAGGACTAGAGCCAAGATAGAAAACAAAGCCAGAAGTAGACTTTCGATTAGTGCAATTATCAACCCAATCTAAGTCAGTGTAGCCAACAATGTGAGGTTCCCCTGATGTGTAGTGAATTCCATGAGAACTAGTGCCATGAATGTACCGCAAAATACATTTGGCAGCTTGCCAATGAATCTCATGAGGATCATGGGAGAATCGAGAGACAAGACCAACAACAAAGGAAATATCAGGATGGGTGTGAGTCAGGTACAACAAACTACCAACTAATTGCTTGTAAAGTGTAGAATCTACTGAAGGAGTGGGACAAATAGCAATCAAAACAGTCCTTGACTGAAAAGGAGTGGGAGCAGGCTTGCAATCAAGCATGCCAAAGTGTTGAAGCATGTCAAGAGCATACTTCTGCTAATAAATGTAGATCCCAGTAGAGGACTGAATCACCTGAAGACCAAAGAAATAGTGCAAAAGATCAAGATCTATCATCTCAAACTGATCCATCAAGGCTCGCTAGGTATGCTGAATCATAGAGGATGAGCTACTTGTGATGAGGAGATCATGAACATATAGCACAAGAAATAATATGTCACCCTCAAGAAGCTGAATGTACACTGTGTGATCAGAATGACTACAGGAGAACCTAGTGGAGAGCAAGAAAGAATCCGTCTTCTCATACCAAGCCCGAGGGGCCTGTTTGAGACCATATAATGAACGCTAAAGTCTACAAACCAAAGAACTGTCTTGCACAAATCCTTGAGGCTGCTCCATTTAGATTTTCTCCTATAGATCCCCATGCAAGAAGGCACTCTTCACATCCATTTGAAAAACAAGCCAACTCCGAGAAGCTACAAGAGATAGTACAAAGCAAATGGAGTTCATTTTGGCAACAGGGGCAAATGTCTCAGAGTAATCAATCCCCTCATCCTATGAAAACCCCTTTGCAACAAGACGTGCTTTGTACTTATCAAAGAAACCATCAGCAGCATACTTAGTGTGAAACAACTAGCAGCACCTAACCATCTTTCTGCCCTTTGGAAGAGGATAGAGATCCCAAGTATGATTCCTCATCAAAGAAGAATACTCTTCCTCCATAGCACAATCCCACTTAGGGTGACCTGTCGCCTTTGAAAATTTTTGAGGATCATTTGAAATAGCATGACTCAAAAGACTAGAACCCACAGTATGAGAATAGGTGCGACGAGTATCTGAAGGATCACCGACCATAGGACCTGCCGCCTCAACAGTAAGGCGAGCCCACTTAGGCATCTGAGGTGGAGTAGGTAGAGGTGGGGATGGTGGATCATTAGCACCATCATCAGAATCATCCTCAAAAAGATAAGGAAGAGATGCAGTGGTCGTAGTAGGCAGAGGAGTAGACACTGGAGTCGGGGTATCCACTGTGGAAAGGCGCTCATCAAACTGAACATCATGTCGAAATAGGACCTCTCTGGAATCAGGATCAAACAACCTATACGCCTTAACAACCTCACAGTAGCCAACAAAAATGAGTGGTCAGCTCTATAGGAGTTGAGAAAATACAACACCATAGGAGCCCAAATAATCTCTGGAAGTTGAAAAACCTGTTACAAGGAGAAGCAATGAAGCAAATCAGAGAAGGAAAGAATACACAGAAAATATGCTCAAAAAGAGAGAGCTCAATATTCACAAAAATATGTAATTCAATAATAATCTTTCTTCATGCAATGAAAAGAAAGAACTCAACATTTAATAGGTCAAGAAACCCTAAAAGGGAAAACCTAGGTTTGCACATAATAATTAATTAAAATAATTAATTATATGCACCTAAAGTTAGCTTAAGTGTAAAAAAGATAAAGGGAACTTAAATAATTAAACAAATATTGTTTAATTAATCAAGTAAAAACCCAATTACTCTAACACCCCCCCTTAAGCTAGAATTAGGGAGAAGCTAAAACCTAGAACAACTACTGAAAGCATGAAAGATGGGTCCTGACAACAAGGCTTGATCAGGTACCCAAATACAATGAAATCTCTATGAATTGGAGAAATAAATAAAACCACATGGGAACAAAACTCTACTCCACAAAGAGATGGAAAAAGAACACCACTGAAGCATGAAATAGATGCAAACACTGTCTCTAAGAAACTGCTGATCTAAAGAACCTCCACTGAAATAGAACATGACCAGGTAGAGAAGACTATAATCTGTATGAGTGCCCTCAAATGACACTACTCAAATCAGACGGCAAACAAGGAAAACACTGATCTTGAAGATACAGATGGCATGAGAAACCAAAGCCTGAAGAGTTGATCATTCAAACCATGAAAGCATTAGAACCAATAGAATAATCCTCTCCATAATGCGGAAGAGGAAGAGGGACAGGAACACTGAAAAGAACGACCAAGAAGAACTACATGACGAAGAACCAAGAACATCAAAGGTGCTGAGAAAAGTACGTGGTGTCGTGGAAGGAACACTCACTTGACACACATCATGAGGCGAATGTCATGGAAGGAACACTCACTAGACAACGGAAGATGGCAAACAAGGAAAACATCAACCCCCTCATGGCACTTTATAAGGAGTGCATGTACAACAAGACACACAATGTATAAGATTCCAAGTAAACAATGCATGATGGCACTTTAGCTCAGTGCATTTGCATATATACAAGCTACAATGATAACAAGATTGGAAAAAGAAATGAGAACCAAAATAGAGACATCCAACTCAGAGAAGAGATCCCAGGACTTGAAACAACCAAGATATCTACCAGAGTAATCAAAAGAAAAAAAATGAACAAAACATTCCTGGAGTAGAATCTGGAAATAAAACTCAGATGGCTGGAAAGTACACAGCACACACTTTCCAAAAATATAAACTTTTCAAAAAATGGAGGTCAGATGCTCATTCTACATCTCCCAGAGTCCAAAAACAAGACCTCACTTTGACTGGAAAAAAATACAGTCAAACAGCAAAATTGGAAAAAATTAACAACATGATGCGGTCCGGCTCGAAACCAGTTTTCCGGCCTCCATTTGTTTTCAAAAAAACAACTCCGTATGCCCAAGATATGGCCAAGAAACCAAACCCCCCCTGAAAGAGGCCAAAAAAGGAGGTCTGGTGGCTGTTTGGTGGTCTGATGGTGGCTTGGTGGTGGGCCAATGGCCAAGAGGAGCTCCGGTGGGGAGCTCAAACAGAGCAGGGCTCTCGTGCGGAGTAGGGCCACTGGGTGGCACGACAACGGCACGTTTGAGCGGAGCGGGGCTGCTGGGGCGGCGAACTAGAGGTGTAGAGGGTTCCAGCGGTAGTAGGAGTTGCTGGGTCACAAGGAGTCTGGGTGGCGGTGGGCCACAGGCAGTGGTCGGGGAGCTGGGGACCGTAGGTAGCAGTGGCAGAGTTGTTGGGCGGCGAGCGGGGAGAGCTACTGATGGGCGATGGCTGGGGAGCCAAAGGATGGCACCGGCAGGGGCCAGGGGCCAGAAGATTGTCGAGGGCTTCGTACAAGCCTGCAACATGGTAGGGGCCCCATGGTGCCCTACGTACCGTGGGAACACCCCCATTAAATTTTGCAAATAAAACAAAAAATTTTAAACCCTATTTTCGCCTTATGATTTTTTTGAAGATTTTTTTAATAAAAAATCAAAGTTCGGCTTGCATGCTATAAAAAGGCAAAAAATATATATTTTTTTGAATTTTTTTCTTGAAAAGCGTGCCAAGGTCGTACGGCCTAGATGTGGAGAAAAAATACACCCAGAGGCTCAAGAACCAAAATAGGTCAAAGTTTATATGACCATAGGGATTTTTGGGCCTTCTAAGCATGATGGTGAGGTCTATTTAGGCCCAAAGTGCTCATAAAAAAAGGTCAAACCCTAGGTGCATAAAAAAACCTTCTGAAACCCCAGATCTGCTTACAAAGCAAAAATTCTCAAAACAAGAATAGGTAGCTACAGATCTAAAGCTCTGATACCATATAGTAGTTGAGAAAATACAACACCACAAGAGGCCAAATAATCCTTGCAAGCTGAAAAACATGTTACAAGGAGAAGCAATGAAGCAAATCACAGAAGGAAAGAATACACAGAAAATATGCTCAAAAAGAGAGAGCTCAATATTCATAAAAATGTGTAATGCAATAATAATCCTTCTTCATACAATGAAAAGAAAGAACTCAACCTTTAATAGGTCAAGAAACCCTAAAAGGGAAAACCTAGGTTTGCACATAATAATTAATTATATGGACCTAAAGTTAGCTTAAGTGTAAAAGAGATAAAGGGAACTTAAATAATTAAAAAAGTAATGTTTAATTAATCAAAAAGACCCAATTACTCTAATAGGCTCTTCCACTCCATGGCTTTCCTCTGAGCATCAGGAATAAAAGTCCATGCCTCACTGACAAACACTCTGAAAAAGGAAACATCAGGCTTCACATGAGACCAAGCCTCCTCAGGAGTCATATGTCGAATAGCCTTATGAGGCATCTGATTCTGAATATAGTTGGCACAATTGACTACCTCAAGCCAAAAAGACAAATCCATGGACCTGGGCTGAATCATACAATTTGCCATCTCCCGTAAAGTTATATTCTTGCATTCAGCGACACCATTCTACTGAGGGGTGTAGGGAATAGTAAACTGATGCTGCAAACCATGCTCAGTGCAAAAATCTCTGAAAGCCTGATTCACATACTCCCCCCCATTATCTGTACGTATTCATAGAATAGAACAGCCAGACTACTTCTCTACATATGTCTTGAAGATGTGAAATGAATCAAAGACATCAGACTTGTACTTAAGAAAGTACACCCATGTGTGTCTTAAGAAGTCATTAATAAAAGTGAGTACATACTTGGCCCCTGAAAAGGGAGTGGGAAATGACATGAGGTCACTATGAATCAACTCCAAGGGTGCCAAAGCATGAGAGGCTCTTCCCTTCAGAAAGGGATCTTTGTGATGCTTGCCAAGCACACAACCATGACAAACACCATCAGTGCAGGAAATCTGTGGGAGCCCAAGAACAAGTGCCTGTGTGCTCATCTACTGAAGATATCTATAATTGACATGGCCAAAGCGCTCATGCCAAAGTTTACTCACAAAATCTGTATGTGCTATAAGAGAAGAACCTGCACCCTCAAAGGGCTCAAATCCATCAAATCTATATAGACAAGATGCAGTATCAACACTCCCAGTAGCAACAACTAAATCAAAGTCATGGAGGTCCTGAATAACCACATCATGTAGTGAGAACTCAACTGTCTTACAAAAGCCAGAGTGGAAAATCTGATAGATGGACAAGAGGTTCATTGAGATGTCATGGACAACCAAAACATCCTACAGAGTACCCCCATCCAATGAGACAGAACCTAAACCCAAAACTAAAAGCTGAACTGAGTCACCCACTACAATCTGTGAAGTACCACAAGAGGTAAGAGAGGTAACCATCTATTGAGTGTGAGTCATATGGTGAGAAGCACTAGAATCTAGAATCCATGTGGACCCATAGGTCGAACCTCGAGTAGTGAGAGCATGACCTTTCCCTATGGAAGGAGAAGATGCCTGAGGTGAGGAAATGTGATGCTACTACATGGCTTCCTCTAAAGCCTCTAATCATTTCCAACATGTGGAAACTGGATGTCCGTCCTTGCGACAGAAACTGCAAGTATCTCCTAATTTCTTCTTGGTCTTGGAGGAAGACTCACCAGACTGAGAAGATTTCCCCTGTGTTTGGAGGAGATGGTGGTTTAGAATCAGACTGAGGAGGTGTCTTGGAGGGAGATTCACTGCTAGCAGAAGTCTTCTTTGGCTTCGGTTTCTGCTTTTGCTTCTCTTTAGAGGACTGAGCAACCAATGCTTTGTTCTTGGACCCTGGGAGCGAGTCCAACTGAGACAGGTGAGACTGCTCACGAGACAAATGCTCACAAAAGACATCAAAGGTAGGCATCGTAAAATGAGTGCCCAAGTCATCCATGGTGGAGTAGAAAGTAGATGCAAAGAACTGAAAAGGACCCTAACACTTCGAAAGAATCAAGTGAATGCACTCTATGTCTATCTTGATTTTGCCACATCCCTGAAGAGCAGATCGAGTAGTCTTCAATTTGATTAGAAAATCTTCAATGGTGGGATAGGACTTGGGTAACAAGGAAACCAACTCTGCCTCAATCTGTAATGCCTCAATCTCATTAACTCTCCTAAAGAGAGATTCAAACTTCAACCACATAGCCCGAGGAGTGAGCAACGCATCAAGGTGAAATAGAAGACTATCAGAGACATGCAAGGAGAGCAAACCCATGGCCTCATCCATCATGTTCCTATACTGAAGAAGCTCATAAGGATGCTGCAATACAGGCTGAACCTCATCCAAACAAGACCACAACCCTCATGCCCAAAGAAGCCTCATCATGTGAGGTTTCCAGGTGCGATAGTTGTGTGAAGTCAACAGCTCAAATGAAGGAGTTGTCAAGAGAACAAAAAAAAAGCTACACCTGCACCTGCACCTACTTGTTGGTTTGTTTTATATTATGTGATCTTTCAGAATAGATAGAAGATGCAGAAGGGTTTGTTTGTTTATCAGAGTTTTGGTGTTCTTGATTTCTGATATAAATGATAGAAAGCGAGAAAAAAACACCAGCCCACAATAGATAAAGCCAAGCCCTAGTACAAACTGCTGAGAAGGAAGTAGTGCATAAGCAAAAAAACTATAAACTGATATCTCATGTACCTGGTAAAAATTCTGAGAAAAAAGATTACAAATCTGAATAGAACATGCTGAGAGCTTTCCAACGTCTATTCGTTTTAAAAAAATGGAGTCCGTTTGCCCATTCTACAACCCCAAAATTGCAAAAAAGAAGCTCAACTTTGACTGGTAAAAAGTACAGTCAAAACTTAGATTCAAGAAAAAAATCCACCACCACAAGGTCCGGCTTAGAATGACCTTTTCAACACCTATTCGTTCGCCAAAATCCAACTCCGGATGCTGAATCTAGACCCAAAAAACCAACTCCCTCTCAAAAAGACTAGAGAGAGTAGAAGGTGGCCGGAGGGCTGAGGTGGTGGTCGCAAGCCAGGTGAAGGTGGTGTTGAGTGAGCAGTGGTGGTGGCGCTGAGCAGGCGGCGATGAGCGGCGACACTACCGATGGGGGCCGCAGACTGTAGCCAGCGACGGGGGCGGAGTTACCGACGGGGGCCGCAGATGGGAGCTGGTGGCGGGGCCGAAGGGGCCGGCAGGGGCCAAAGGGGGCTGCCGGCGGGGCCTGGCAGATAGGGCCATAGGCACTATACGGTGACCTGCGGTACCTTCTGACACCCGCAACCTCCGAAAATAAGCACAAAAAATCCCTTTATTTTTTGTAAAATTTTTCATGCCCCTTGTGATTTTTTTGATTTTTTGTTTTTGACTTTTAAAAGGTTTGTTTGATAAAGTCAAGATCCGGCCTGCATGCTGTAAAAAGGCAAAAAAAAAAATTCTCGATTTGCATGTCAAAGCCGTACAGTTTGGTTGGGAGAAAAAAAATCACCCAGATGCTCGGGAGTCAAAAATGGATAAATTTTATATGACTATAGGGGTTTTTGGGCCTTCTGAGCACGATGGTGAGGTTCGTTTAGGCTCAAAGTGCTCAAAAAAAAAACTTAACACTAAGCACACAAAAAAAAACTTGAAACCCCAGATCTACTTCCAATGCAAAATTCTCAAAAATAGGAACAGATAGCTGCAGATCTGAGCTCTAATACCATATTGGTGTTGAGAAATACAACCCCACAGTAGCCTGAAGATCTTTTGCAAGCTAAATAACCTGTTACAAAGAGAAGCAAGGAAGCAATATTCTAAAGAAGACACAAAACACAAGAAAAATATTCTCAAAAGATGAGAGCTCCAATTCACCAAAAAATGTATTGTCAAAAGATAATACAATGAAAACAAAAATTAACCTCTAATAGGTCAATAAACCCTAAAAAGGGAAAACCCTAGGCTTGCACATAATAATTAATAAAATAATTAATTAATATGCACCTAATGTTAGCTTAAGTATAAAAAGATAATTGGGAACTTAAAGAATTACTCTAACACTAGGTCTGCTAACATTCTACCTTTCTAATCTTCTTCTCTCTCACTTTCTCTCTTGTCCTGATGATGGATCATGGTGTTTGATTTGAAACGTTGGCAACATCAAAAAGCTACATGATCAAATCTAGAAGAATTAAAAACAAAAGATCACCTTTCCATACTAACTTGTCATTCTCTAGCAATGACTGTGATCTTTCCTTCCAACAACTTCCAAATTTGTAGTGGCTAACAATCTTCCACTCTTCTTTTCGTTGAGTTCTAATAAAAATTTGATAGGGCAAAGGAAAAAAACATCATAAACAGGGTCATTTTGAAGAAGTATTCGTAGTGACAAATCCATTTACCAACAAGACCAAGGATTTTCTTTGTCTCAATGTGTGGAAGTGGTGAATAGGTGTGTGTAGCGTCAAGACCTTTCTGGTGTTTGAGGTTCTATGTTCGTATGGACTACAATGTGGTGTGCAAAATTCCTCATTGTGCACTAGCATAAGAGGTTGAGGTTTCACCATTTTGATGGTAAAAAGCACACATCTCAAGATTTTTATTTCTATAGTCAAAATATTTCTCTTTGAACTTTATATTTATTTAATATTTTCTATTCATAGACATATTTAGCATTGTTGAGTTTATCTCTTCTATATAATTTTCCCTAGCTCGCTAAAGTGCTAGTATAGTGACAAAGCATAGGGTCACTCTCTCCTCTAGATCTGATCATCTTGAGGGTATGGAATCCCCTCTTCTATACCATTGCACAAATCTTTATTATATTTGGCACGTTGTGTGGAGATCGATTATAGTGTTTTCATCATGTAGAGTATTGATTGCATCACCCACATCACACAATACACTATCACATTCATTGATCAAATGAATCCTTGTTAGATGGACACATCTAGCAAAACCATACCACATTGTTGCTTGCCATAAAGTATTTTCATCTCTTTGTGCAAGAAATTATTTTGACCTTTCTTTTCTTCTTTTCTTGGTTAGTCACAACTAAAAATAGTTTTGTTTATTTTGTTTATGGTGTTGGAGCTACTCATTGTATTTCCCTATTCTTGTAGGGTTTGATGGATTGTCGTTACTAAGAAGAATTATTGCATCATTTCTTAAGACAATATCATTTATGTGTGTTCAATTATTTATTCTTCACCTTCGATGAGAGTGGTAGTATTTTTATATTAACATTTCACTTAATTTTTTCATTATCGTATAAATTATTTATTTTAAGCATTTTATGTGCCCGATTCCATCCGTTTTTCTTCTTAAATTTATTGCATAAATGATTCTTATACCTTTGTTAGAAAGCAATAATTTAAATAGCACATTTCCAAACCAATGACCATGTTTTATTAGGGGGGTTTTTTTATCAATGATGTGGTCCAATGAGATACATCTTTAGTTGTTGAATGAGATATATCTTTATTGAGTTATCCAAAAAGACCCAAAAAAGTATTAGACGAAATAATATTCACCAAGACATGCATTATAACGAAATAATATTCACCAAGACATGCATTATAAATCACCTTATGTGTGAAGCATATAATTGATTATTTCTTTGACTTGACTTGTTAAGGGTATAGTTACACATGTATTACTTCCTTATTAAATTTTTACTAATATATTATTTCCCAACTCAAAATTCTTTTAATATATTGAACCAAAGGCCTAAGTGCTAACACCATAATGAACTTTGATACATGCTCAGCGATTAGATCCTTTCCACTACATGATACAAAATAACACAAAGAAAAAGCCAATAAAAATAATTGCTAAAAATTATGATAAGCTACAGACTTAAAAAAAAACTTTAGATCAAAATTTTCTATATAAAAAAAATAAATAGATTCTATTATACTAACTACATGTAACCATATGCAATATAAAGTAGACTCCTTACAATCATTAAGTATAGTCATGCACTGCGCATACTGCCATTCTTTGCTAAGAATATGAACAGGTGCCTTCATCCTCCCAATTTGATGTAATGCAAATATAAAGAGGTATGAATGCGATGTCTTAATCCTTATTGATAGATCTTTATAACCTAAACCATTGCTCACAAATTTAGAGATCTAGATTCTATAGTGCTTAGAGCTATACTAACATTGTCATAACACCTTCCCAAGAATCTGCACTCAAAAGCTCAAGGGTATGAAAGGAACCATGACAATGCATCCCTCAAAACATAGATATCTTCCTACTCTCAATCACGAATTCTAGCAAAGAAACTATTAATAAACAGAAGCAGTCTTAATATCGGCATATCACCCTATCACAAGAAATAAATAAAGAGAAGGGCTCTCAATATCACCATACCACAAACAATGAATAAACAAAAGTGCTCTTTAATAACACCGTTAGAAAGTTTGCAAATAACACATCGACACTCTCTGCTAGACCATGTCATTGATGCCATTGGCGATATTCTCTACGTTTGCTGCGAGGCCTGCTAAAGCCACCACATCTGCAATGGTTGGCCTCTTTGACTGCCGAGGAGAAGGCGGGTAGGGCTGTTTCGGAGGATACTGATACTGTGGATAGCCCACATTAGGATAAGCCTGTTGTGGAGGATACTGCTGAGGATACTGATACTGTGGATAGACCACATTAGGGTAAAGCTGCTGCGGAGGATACTGCTGGGGATAGGCAGACTAACCAGGGTAAGGATAACCATCCTGGCTGTAGGGAGGATACCCACCAGGTTGTTGCGGAGGATACCCACCAGTCTGTTGCAAAGGATGCCCTTGCCGAGGATAAGCAGAGTAAGGGTAACCACTCTGGTTGTAGGGAGGGGAACCAGGCTGGTTGTAAGTGTAGGGAGGGTACCCACCAGGCTGTTGCAGAGGATAGCCTGCATCAGGAAGGGGTGCTTTATAACTTGCTTGAGCGTTCCCTTTCTCTTCTAGTGCATCTGGCCGCCGATCTTCTTCTTGCCAAGGAGTTCGCCTACCTTATTACAGTTGATTATGATTTGCACATTTCAGTGGAGACGGCCGTTGTCCACTGTGGAGGACATGAATGGGTTTGGACCCTTTTCTTTGCCCGACATCGTTATTTGCTCCGCGGGCCGCCACCCATCTTCGATCCACGCCACTGCTTAGACCCTTGATTTGGGGAACAAGTCCAAATCCTGTATATCACATGGGTATATCAACGTTATTTAATGCATCTTCATTCTTAGTAAAGAAAATCGATCGTTCAAGAAATGGAATATGCAGAAGATACTAAAACAACAAAATATGCAGAACATTCAAGAATCGAATTTGCCCAAGAAAAGAATTGAGAGAGACAAAGAGTGATGATACTTTTTCACACCAACAACAGATTCTGCCATTAAAGAAATGATTCTTGTTGGAATTGTACACTTTTATGAGAATGATGGTGTTGTCATTGATGGCAACCTTGTGGCACTCATCTGGTAAAGCCACTGGCACCGGCATAGACATCTACATACACCGGCAGATACTTCACCAACAGCGGCAACAATGCATACTGGCACCCCAACCGACAGAAAATAAACTTTTTTTTATTGTATTTAATTGTAATTATCTTTTGTAAAGCCAACAAGGCATATTGTAAAAGACTGATATATATGTATGAGATCTTATAGGTCATTTGTGTGGAAAGAAAAAATGGTTGTGAATTATGTATAAGGTGATATAAGTGACAACGAAGGTTTTGATTATAGAATGAGCTTAAACCAATACTGAACCTGGCATAGTTGATGATGATTTGAAGTAGTACATTGTATTGGATTTCATAATCCACTTTTGTAGTCAGTGTGACTCTTATTTGAGCAGTGAGCTCTAGGCAGTTGACCTTCCTACATGTGTTGGCCCCTCATTATAAGTAATATTTATTCATTGGCCAGTGAGTGAATATTGTGGGTCACAAATCCCACCGAGATTTTTTCCACACTGGGTTTCCTTGTTAAACTTTTTGTGTTATGGTGTGTTTTCTATGTTGTATTTGTTGTTGATGTTTACTGCATTAATTCTTATTTACTAGTACACTGTTTTGGAATGCAAAGTTCTTAATAAGGTTAAATATTTTGCTAACCAGTTAGATACTGATTCACCCCCCCCCCCCCCCCGCCCCCCCCTATCAGAATCTTTGGGACTATCATTAATCCTAACTATTGGTATTAGAGCCTGGTCCTCTATTTTCAAAATCCTAACAGCTTGAGGAAGATTCTAACACCAGTACAAATGGAGAACTTAAGAAAACAATTGGAAGGAGCTCTTGTAGACTATGATGCAGAAAAGTTGAAAAATATCAAACTTGAAGATGATCTAAGGACTACACAGGAATTCATTCAAGGACTTCAGGAGAATCTTACTATAGCTAGAAATTAAAAAAAAGAACTTCATGAGAAGATGCACAGTGATGATGATGAAAAGGAAACTCTTAATGAACTTGTGAACAAGTTGAGACAAGAAAACTGTACTATGAGGTTTTGTAAAGACATTGAAGATAGAAAGAAGAATGAAGATGACTTGACTAGGAGACTCAATGATGCTGGAAATGAAAATCTAAGACCCAATCATGAAAATGTTATGTTGAAGACAGATTTGATTCACATGCAACATGATAAAACTGAACTTATGAGGCAAAAGGGAATTCTGGAAAATAAGTATACTGTAAATCAACACAAAGAGAAATTCAAGAAAAGTTCAGAGGAACTTGATGACATGCTGAAAAGTCAGAAACCTAATGGAGATACAAATGGACTTGGATTTGAAGTTGGAGAAAGTTTTGGTACTGCAAATAATCATGATCACAGTAAACCAGTAAGACAACCTAATGCTTATAAATTTAATGGGAAATGCTTTAACTGTAACAAGTATGGTCATAGAGAAAATCAGTGTAGATCTAGAAACAATCAAAACATCAATGCACCCACTGGTCAATGTTCCAAATGCAACAAAATTGGTCATAATTCATAAAACTTATCTAATTAATGCAAAACACAAACCGACATAGGATATGGAAAGGCTATTCAGAAGAATAATGTGACTTGTTATGCTTGTAACAAAATTGGTCATATAGCAAAATTTTGTAGAAGTAAGACTTCACCGGCAAATAATAAAGGATCGAGTTTGAAAGGCAAAGAAAAGGTAGATGAGGTAAAACAAGAATTGTCAAAACAATGGATCAGGAAGATAGATCAGAATGTTGATGAGACTATTTCCTCACTAGTAGAACAAAGTATTATTCCACCAGCAGGAGATTCTTCATCCAACTGAGAAGTAACCCTTTGGGGGTATTGCAGCAAGTTGAATATCATGCACATTACCCTTGGTTGATGGTGAGAAGATAGATTTCTTCTCTACCGACAGATGTGTTAAGTTTTCACTTAATCGGTGAGCATTTAATGCAGTTGTTGAAGGAAAAGTCATTATAAATCATCGATTTTCTCTCATTTTTAATTCACCAAGCATTCAAATTAGCAGAGCACGAAATCTGAGCAAAGGCATTCAAGGTGAAGGTGTGAAGCAATTTCTTTCAAGCATTCAGATTTTATCAAGCAGATAAAGCTATTTTTTAAATGGCTTCTTCTTCTGCTCCCAAATTTATTGCAAACCCTACTGTTGTGGAAAACATAAAATACCCTAGGCCCGTATTCAAAATTATTCCCGAGATAGCTAAGCAAGATGATTCCATAGGCACATTTTCAAAGATTCCTAAAGGTGTAGCTTATGCTAAAGACCCTAGGATTTCTATTCACTGCAACATTGAAGAACTAGGTTCTGAGGAGTTGTTAAAAATGTTTAGAACCATAATTTGTGATGAAAATGGCATTGTCAAATCCGAGCATAAGATTATTGAGACTTTAGGTTTTGTGGAAGTTTTGAACATCCTTGAATTTTCGGAGGAAGTTGTGAGAATTGTCCGAAGTAGGGCACATGGAGAATTTCTTTGTTTGGATTTAGTCTGCAAATTCACCTAGCAAGCAATTAGGGTAGTAACAGGTTTACCCTCACCTAGCAACAGACCAGACAAAACTAAGAAGGTTCCTAACAACAAAGTTATGACCCTAACTAGAGAAACATCTGATAGCAGATCTCTAAGAGTAAATGACATCAAGGACATCAACGTTAGATTCATAAGTATGATTTTAGGTTAAAAAACTACTCATGTAAACAGACTTAATTCAATTTCTAGTCTTTGCATTAATAGTGCTTATGAAATGGTCAACAATAATGCAATAATAGATGTGTGTGAATGGCTGAAGGATGAACTAATAGATAACTTGAAAAAGATAAAAGGAGACAAGAAAGGAACATTTCATTTTCGTAATCTCTGAGTATGCTTAATGTTGTATTTCACAAAGGAGATCCTTGGTATAGGACAGAAAGACTTTGGATATGACATACTCGTAGGCAAACAATTGCAAGAATCTTTCACCGGCATGGGTACTGCCAAGGAAAACAACATCACTGAATACTTTAAAAATTTTCAAGCCAAAATGAAAACAAGAGAAAGACTACCACAGAGTATAGTGGATAAATATGATAAAGAAATCTATTTTGTAATCAAGAAGGATGAAACATGGATGGAAGTTGTATTACCTAGAACTATATGGGTAACAAAAATGAGTTATGAGGTAGATCTCAACATAATTGAGACTTATGCAAAAGCCTTATTAGATGCACCTAGAGAACCAACAGAAGAAATTTTTGGTAGTGTAGAAACAACTAAAAGCAAAGTGAAAACAATGAAGCAAAGGAAGAAAAGAGAGAAATACATAAGAGATGCTTCTAAGCAGGTTAAGGAAATAAAAGAAAATGTTATGAACATTACTAGTATATCGGCTAGTGAACTGGAAGGACTACAATCAGAGGCACACATCTCACCAGTTGGCACATCCTTTGACAGTGAGATACCAGCGGAATTCAAGAGAGTTGATAGGAAGAGAAAACCCTCACCGGTACCCTCTCCTTCACCCAAGAGAACAAGAACCTTGAGAAAGAAACAACTGGCGGTAAGGCAACCAGCAAAGAAACTAACACTTAAGAAGAAACAGAAACAGGTTATACCACCATTGGATAATTTGCTGAATGAAATCACTGATGATGGTAATTTGGCTAATTGGAGAAAATTGTATAACACACACATTGTCAGAAAAGGAAAGTATTGAAAACAATATCATCTTACATCTGGACATATATAAGAAAGTTTAAATTGAAGTTGTGCATGACTTGCCAAATGAATTATATAGGAGGTTAGATGCAAAGAGGATTGCAGTAATGGAATTAGACAAGAAACTTAAAGTTGAAAAAACTTCCAGTTGTACATCCAGTTAACTCTAAAGAGGAAATTGATGATCAAATTTGTGAAGCTAATAGATCAGTTTTTGCTAGTGGTCACCGGTAAGTGAGTTTGATGCCTAGTAGAGTTAATGAGATTGTAGAGAAAACGACTGATAAATGGGATATTTTTTTTGTTGAAAAAGAAAAACAAGAAGAAATGAACAAGCCAAAGAAAACATTCAAAGTTTATCAGAAGGATAAGGACAAAGGGAAAGGTAAAGTTGGTGGAATACCAAACATTAAAATAACTAACAACTTACCACCACCCTTGGATACTGCACCAGTACATGCTGATGATCCACCAGTTACTAAAAGTGAAGGTATCACACATGACAACACTAATCCTAAATCTGAAATACTATTCAGCATGAATGTAGACACTCAGGAAGTGAACATTGTTGTTAATAAGGATAGTATAGAGGCTAAGGATGATATTGTTGGCAGTAGAAACGTTGTTGAGCAACTAGCAGAGATTGTTGAGGTTGAGATCAAAACAGAGCAAACAGAGAAAACATTAAAAACTGAGCAACCATTGGATACTGGAATGAATAATGAAGGTATAGATGCTAACACTAAGAAACCCATAGACAAACCAACAAAGAAACTGACAGAGGCAAGGGTACATATTGAGGTAGTGATCCACCAGAGGATAGTACAAGCAAAATGGTTACAAATGTTGGAAGCACAGAGGTAATCAAGACAGTTGGTCAGACATCCGGTACTTCATTAAGTGAATTCAGGCCTACTAATGTCACAGAGGTACTCTTGGACTCTATCAAGAAGATAACTGACTATAATGCACTTGCTTACAAAGCAATTGATGACACAATACCAATACTTAAGTTGATTGCATTGAAATGTAATATAGATCATGTAAAGGATTCTTTAAGTCAATTGGACACATTGTCCAAATTCATTACCGACAATGTAATAACAGTTGATAAGGTAAATGAGGACACATTCAAAGAGAAAATTGAGAAGGAAAAGGAAAAATTATTTGAGGATAGAATAAAGAAGTGCACAAAACATATCAACACACTTTTACCAGCACTGAATGCTACAATTTTGGAATATAAAGAGTTGTACAGAGAAACATGTAAACCACAGATCTTTTGACACAAGACATAGAAAAGGAAATAAGCAGAGTGCAAAAGGAGATAGATGACATAGATGATAACATAATCGGTTCATCCGAACCTATATAAGTTATTGAGCAGGAAATAGCAAGTTTTGAGGAGAAATTGGAGAAATTTGAGAAAGAGAAGGCAAGGATTAAGTCTAAAATCAGAGAACTTAAATATAAACTTGGTTCTAAGTTGGAAAATCTAAAGAGCATCAAAAGAGCATATGCATCATCTCACCAACATGATCCAACAAACTCAGGCAACCTTAAATGACAGCAATAGATTCATGCAGAGCTTAAATTTGGTTTTGGTAGACATATTCCAAATTGTAACCAACTGGTTACAAACTTTGAGGTAAAATTTTTGCACTCGTTTGACAATTTTTGACAATCTTTGTCATTGATGTCAAAGGGGGAGTAGTGAACAGAGAAAAATGTTTAATAAGAGGAGATCATCTGCTCAGGGGGAGCACATATTTTTGGTAACCTTTTGTACTTCACTTTATGGAAACAATTTTTGGATTTTTCTCATGAGTGTTGCCATCAATGCCAAAGGGGGAGATTGTTGGCCTTGTACACTCTTATGAGAATGATGGTGTTGTCATTGATGGAAACCTTCTAGCACTCATTTGGTAAAGCCACCGACAGGCACCAACACCGGCATAGACATCTACATACATTGGCAGACACTTCATTGATATCAGAAACAATGCATACTGACACCCTAGCAAACAGGAAATAAACTTTTGTTTATTGTATTTAATTGTAATTATCTTTTGTAAAGCTAACAAGGCATATTGTAAAAGACTCATATATATATATATGATATCTTATAGGTCATTTGTGTGGAAAGAAAAAAATGGTTGTGAATTATGTATAAGGTGATATAAGTGACAACGAAGGTTTTGGTTATAAAATGAGCTTAAACCAGTACTGAACCTGGCATAGTTGATGCTAATTTGAAGTAGTACATTGTATTGGATTTCATAATCCACTTTTCTAGTCAGTGTGACTCTTATTTGAGCAGTGAGCTCTAGGCAGTTGGTCTTCCTGCATGTGCAGACCCCTCATTATAAGTAATATTTATTCATTGGCCAGTGAGTGAATATTGTGGGTCACAAATCCCACCAAGGTTTTTCCCACACCTGGTTTCCTCGTTAAACATCTTGAGTTATGGTGTGTTTTCTATGTTGTCTTTATTGTTCTTGTTTACTTCATTAATTCTTATTTATCGGTACACTGTTTTGGAATGCAAAGTTCTTAATAAGGTTAAATATTCTACTAACTGGTTAGATACTGATTCACCCCCCCTCTCAGTATCTTTGGGACTATCATTAATCCTAACAATTCTCAGCGTAGATTGTCAAATAGCCTTCACATTTATTTATAGTGAGAGCCAGCTAGAAAAAGTATCGACCAGTATTGAACTATAAGAGAGGTGTGAAATGTGAAAATGAATTGCTAGTCAAATCTGATTATAGGGGGACCCGGTGGCACAGGTAATTATATAATTTGTGGACACTTCTATTCTATCTTATTCTTTGGTACACACTCAATTGCATTTCAACGTCGATTGTGTCATAGTAGAAATGGTACGTGATATCACTCGAGTGCCTCTCATTCAATCAAATAACATCTGTCATCTTTTGCCATCTTTTAAAATCTATCTACTCCGTAGAAGTCATCCTACTGATTTTGTATCTCATGGCTCCGATCACTTACATAGAAATTTTTACTGAGAAATGACCGGCCTACATTGTCTGGCTAATTTGTAAAAAATCTATGGTGCTTATTTGTGAAAGAAATTATTCACCTACAGAAAGAAATTAGGAATCCACATAAACTTTTCGCAGGCTTTGCACCAGTACAAAAAGAAATTGTCTAGCTAATATGTAATAAATGAATCCCACGGATTCCACATTCACCTATACGTTCATTAATGAGTTTTGGAAAAAATCTCCACCAATCTGATCCCTTCCGTAGCTCAGATTTTTAGTTCAAACGTTATTATCATGCCAACCTAGCATAAGACCACAAAGTGAAAGGGAGATCGTGGACGATGCTAAAGTTAATAGCAGCCAGAGAAGTCAGCTCACAAATTTTTTTGGATAGAAATCTATTGTCATCAACAAAGGAGGGTCATCACAAATAAGGCAAGGAGGTATATAACATGTTTTAAAGTTAATCACAAGTTTTTTAATATCCAAAATAAGGTGGTTCATTAATTTTGAGACTATCATAAGGAGGAATTGAAGAGAGATTGTAAAGAAAAAATGAGTGACTAGCCTCCATAGTTTACTAAAGTTCATTGCCAAAGAATGCCTAACGATTGGAAAAGAGTTGGTAGATATAAAAGGTAAGCCAGATTACTATTTTTCTAAAACAAAGAATTTTCTTGAAAAGAAGGTTGTAGTTGGTAAAGCCACATATATAGTTATGTGAGTTTCATTCATTTGAATAGGAAAGAGTGGTAAGAGAACAAAGAAAGATAATGAGAATTTAATGTGTTTGAAAGATATTTTGGAAAATGAACTGGAGAAAATTGGAAAGGAAAATAAAGAATTGGAAAAGGAAAATATATCACAAGAGAAGAAACCAACTTGTTCAATCAATTACCTGAAACATATGCATAAAATAAAATTAGTGTGTAAATTCTAAGCATAACTAGCAACAATATACTCAGCCTCAACAAAATTCAAAGCCACTGACTTTTGTTTCTGGCTAAACCAAGACACAACTGTCAAGTCCAATCCAAATCAACACCCTAAAGTGTTTTTCCTATCTGTAGCACAACCTGCCCAGTCCAAGTTCGTATAACCAACCAATCTAAATCCATCACCCCTAACATAGATCAATCCATAATTCACTATGCTAGCTAAGTACCTCAAGTTGTGTTTTTTTGCTATCCAGTACACTCTCCTAGGATCCACCACATATTGACTGAGAGAGTTCACAACATAACAAATGTTTGGTCTAGTGTTGACTAGATACATCAAGGAGCCAATTGATTGATGATGCAATGTGGTATCCACCAGCTTTGACTCAGAAGTACTCAATTTCTTCCAATTGGTGGTCATGGGTCATGGGTCTGTAACCCTCCATATGAAACCTCCTCAAAATGTCTGCAACATACTTCCCTTTCCCTAGAATGATGTGCCCATCCTCTTTTCAAACCTCCAATCCCAATAAAAAATGCATCAGTCCTATGTCCTTCATCTCAAACTCTGAAGCAAGATCTTCATTGCAACTAGTTATGAGTACATCTCCTCCAGTAATGAACAAGTCATCTATATAAAGTACCAAAATGAGTCGACCATCCCCAACCACAATTTAGTAGAGATTCAAATCTGCCTCACTCTTCTCGGAGCACATCTGCTAGAAGTAAGAATCAATCCTAGCATACCATGCTTAGGGAGCTTTCTTTAGGCTATAGAGTGCCTTCTTTAGATGACACACATGAGAATATCTATCAAACTACTCAAATCCTGATGGTTTCTCGATGTATACCTCCTCCTCTATGAGACCATTTAGAAAAGTGGTCTTTGCATCCATATGATGAATTCTCCAACCCATGTCTGTTGCAATGGCTATGATACTTCGTATGGAAGTATATCTTGGTACAAGAGAAAAAGTCTCATGTCATACTCAATTCCCTACACTTGAGAGAATCCCCTAGATATAAATCAATCCTAATACTTCTCTATACTTCCATCTATGGCATACTTGATCTTATACAACCACTTGGAAGTCACCATGGTGCAGGAGCACCTAGTGAAGCTCATGGCGCACTTCATCAAATTTTGGTTTGAAATGGCCTATGTTGGTCTCAATTGAATAATGGAATTTTTGTATGTCCAAATGGTTTTTTTAGTGTGTTTAAATGTCCTTTGTGTCTTAGTTTTGTTGTTTGTGGAGTTTTTGGTCTATTTTTGACCTTTTATGCCTTGTAAGCCTAGAATGGGTAAAATGTGGAAAAATGGTCAAAACGCCTTATAAATATTTTTTTGGCATTGAAATATGTTTTTTTGGTTATAGTAAACCATTTAACATGATGGAGTTAAGTCTACTTGGCTCACAAGTCAAAAATGCTCATTGTACCCAAAATTGTCAATGTTGTCAAGCAACCTTTTGACAATATTTGGAAAATTTGCAATAATAAGGAAAAAGATGGTTATTGGTCCATAATTGGGAATTATTTGGGTAGTGAGTGACTATTTAAAGCCTCACACAACTTTTTATCAGGTTGGCATTTGAAGAAAAGAAGATTTCAATACAAAAACTCAAGATTTTGTCATTTTTCTCACACTTTTTTGCTCCAAATGGTATAACAGTCCGTACTTCCTGAGAATTTGGATGTACTATTTTCATTTGGGAAGTTATTCCATGTTGTGTTAAATATTTTTCACCTTGGTTTGTGTACTGGTGTGAGGTTTAGAATTGTAGCAAAATTATTTTGTTTTACCCTGTTCTTGGTTGAGTAAGGGTTTGGCTTCAATAATAGAAGCAACTTGATTTTCTTTGGCTTTTTCTCCATGGCCTCTAAGATTCAAGGTTCTGTGCATAGCCTTCTTGTACATACAAGTTTTTTTTTATTGGCACTAGCAAAAAAAGTGGTTTTTTTTGCTAACTAGGCGAGCTCCTATAGCTCGACTAGTGAACTTTCATGGTGAAAACAAAGTTGCTCTACAAACCCTCACAAAGTGAACCTTATTTTGGTTTCCCAAGGTGGAATAAAGTTTGATCAGATCTTGTAAGCCATATGGAAGAGTGTTCCAATGATTAATTAGTTGAGAAATGCATTTTGAGCAGCCAAAGTAGTGAAATACAATGGGTTTTGAGCACTTTTCCTCTTGAAATTTGGTTCCACATCAAGTGTTTGTCTTAATGATTATAGGGAAGGAAGATGGGAGGATTAATAATGATCGTACAGACCTTATCAAGATATTTGGTGGTCTGAAGAAGTGTTTGGAATCGTTTTGGGGTGTTAGAAAACTTGAAACCCTTAAAACCCCTTGTTTTTAGGCACATATATAGGACAATCATTGTACGGCCCTGTCAGACCTCTATATAGAAAAAAATTGAAATATATCCATAAAGGGTATCCATAAATGCAAAGTTTTCATGAGGTTTTTTGGAAGTTTGTGGAGTTATAAGCATTTTAGCAGTTTTGAAGGGCTAATTGGGGCACTTTTCTTGTAGCCTTGTTTTGAGGTTTTCCTCAAATCAGGTAAGAAGACAAATTGAAAGACCATAAAACCAGGATGAATTAAGCCTAAGAGGATGTTAGACATTATAAACATCCTAAAACTCTTGGTGAGTGATCTTGGTTTTTCGAGCTAAGAAACAAAGTTTCTCCTTTTTTAGACTTGGGAGCAAGTTTGAATGAAAACAAGAACGAACATGGTAGGAAGACCTTAGGCTTGGTATGCAGCATAGATCAGGAAAGAAATCAAAGAAACAATACCTAAATAAGTGAAAAAAACTTGAACAATTACCTTTGAGGTAATTTGCAAGCCAAATTGATTACAAACACACAATTTGAGCCAACTTTTGAGTATCTCCCTATCATAGTGGTATCAGAGCAAGAAGTAAGTGTTGGGTAGAAGTGAGTAGTTTCAAGATGGTGACCAATGCTGAGTTAGCCAAGAAGGTAGAAGACCAAGAGGAGGAAAATAGAGATTGGAGTAGCTAGAGATAAAACTAGTTTCAGTAGAGGTCAATACTAAAGAAGTGAGGGATAAGATGGACGATAAGGGAAAATTGGTGGCAATAGAAGATGAGATCCCTAAACCTAACCCTATTCTTGAACAAGAACCTTTCTTAAGGTCCTTGAAGGCTTTGAGTGGAAAAATTGATGGTGAGCACTAAGGGAGAGATTGGAGTAGCTAGAGATAAAACTAGTTTCAGTAGAGGTCAAGACTAAAGAAGTGAGGGATAAGATGGACGATAAGGGAAAATTGGTGGCAATAGAAGATGAGATCCCTAAACCTAACCCTATTCTTGAACAAGAACCTTTCTTAAGGGCCTTGAAGGCTTTGAGTGGAAAAACCTTATAAGGTGTAGCTCTTTTTAGTGGCAAGATGTATCCAAATTCAGTCATGGAGTGTATTGAACACTTGGAGAATCACTTTGAATGTGATGGGGTGACAGAGGCCCAGAAGGTGAAGGTAGCTAAGTCTAGGTTGAGAGAGGCTGCCTTAACATGGTGGAAGTTCATTCAAACTAAGAGAGAAAAAGAGGGGACACAACCAATAGCAACCTGGAAAGGAATGGTGTCTAAGGTCAAGGAAACCTACATAAGAAGAGGCAGAATTTGAGGCAAAGGGAGTTAGATGTGAGCAGATATATAGAGGAGTTTCAAAGGTTATGTTTGAGGTAAGAGGTTGTGGAATATGAGATCATAAAAGTTGCAAGATATCTCAATGGCTTGAGATGGAATATACAAGAAGAGTTGCACTTGTTGTGTCCCAATATAGTGCAAAAGTGCTACCAACTAGCACTCAAAGTGGAAGAGAAAAGTAGGAAGAAGCAAGAACAAAGAAAAAGAGGCAAAGGTAGGGGAAGAGATGGTATAGGCTATAGAGGTAATTTTAGTGGAAGAGGAGCTGATCAAAGGTCCCAAGGAGAGTCCAAACTTATAGAGAAAAGTGAGGATTCCAATAGAAAAAGCAGCTATAGAGGAAGGGGATCTAGAAACCCAGGTAGAGGTAGATCTAGTGGACTAAGGAAGAGGTCCTACTTCTCCATCATGAAGTGTTACAATTGCCAAAAGTTGGTTCATCATGCCTATAGATGCCTTGAGAAATCCTCTTCATCTCAAGGAGGTGAAAGAAGAGTGACATATGTACAAGAAGATGCAGCAAGCGGTAAGACACGAGAAGTGAGTTTAGCTTCAGAAGATGGGGAACATTTAATGATGAGAAGAGTCTTGATTAAGGAGCCAAACAAAGAGGAACCAACTCAAAGAAGATCTTTATTTAGAATCAAGTACAAGATCATGGGTAAGGTTTGTAGAGCGGTGATAGATTCAGGGTCTACAGACAATATTGTATCAGAGGAAGCAACAAATAAATTTAAATTGGAGAGAGTTACACATAGTAGTCCTTATAAGGTCACTTGGCTCAACAAGGACCAACATGTGGTGGTGAATGAACACGCATGGGTTGAGTTCACAATAGGGGGTTATAAGGATAAAATCTTGAGTGATATACTCCTAATGGATGCTTGCCACCTACTTCTGGGTAGGCAATGGCAATTTGATAGAAAAGCCATTCATAATGGTGAGAAGAACTCTTATTATTTTCAAAAAGATGGAGTCAAATATAAATTAAGTCCTTAAATGATGAAGGAGAAGGCAGCAAATCCAAAAATCGAAATACCTTGTTGGTTAGTGAAAAAGAGTTCATAAACACTCTTGAAGAGGGTGAAAGAGTGTGGTTTTCTTTCATAGTGAACCCAAAGGAAGAAAAGAAAAAAAAGAAGGTTCAAATACCTCATGAAGTACAACAAATACTAGACAACTTTAAAGAAATCCTAAATGATGGAGCACCAACAACCCTACCACCTACTAGAGCCATAAGCCATCAAATTGACTTCATTCCTGGAGCCTCATTACCCAACAAAGCAACCTACAAGATGACCCCAAAATAGAATAAAGAAGTGGCTAGACAAGTACAAGAGTTGTTAGATCAAGGTTTGATAAGAAAGAGCATAAGTCCTTGTGTTGTACCTATAGTGTTAGCACCAAAGAAAGGAGGAACATGGAGGCTATGCACAGATTCAAGAGCCATTAATAGAATCACTATCAGATATAGATTCCCTATCCCAAGGATTGAAGATTTTATGGATTGCTTCGGAGGTGCAAATTTTTTCACAAAGATTGATCTCAAGAGTGGTTACCACCATATCAAGATAAAGGAAGGTGATGAGTGGAAAACAAATTTCAAAACTAATGAAGAACTTTATGAGTGGCTTGTTATGCCATTTGGTCTCACTAATGCTCCTAGTACATTCATGAGACTCATGAATGAAGTGCTTAAATATTTTATTGGTAAATTTTTTGTTGTATACTTAGATGATATCTTGACTTTCAGTAGAATGAAAGATGAACATCTAAAGCATCTTAAATTTGTATTGCAATGATTGTATGATGAACAGCTAACAAAAAACTTGGAGAAATGTGAGTTTATGAAGCATGAACTAGTCTATCTTGGTTTTGTAGTTTCAGGTGGAGACTTGAAAATGGACACATCAAAGGTGGAAGCCATCACCAATTGGCAACACCAGGAACAACAAGTGAAGTGCAAAGCTTTCATGGTTTGGCACAGTTATATAGGAAGTTTATAAGGGAATTCAGTGAGATTTGTGCACCTATGCTAGATGCTATTAAAGGTGGAGTCAAAACAATGTTTCAGTGGATCAAAAAAGCTAAAAGGTAGCTACACAACCAATACTCATTATTCCTAGTTTTGATAAGTTATTCACTATTGAATGTGATGCAAGTAACATATCAGTTGGTGTTGTTTTGAGTCAAGATAATAGAACAGTATCTTTCTTTAGTGAAAAGCTCAATGATGTAAAAAAAAAGTATTCATCCTATGATCTTGAATTGTATGCTCTTGTCCAAGCTCTTAAAAAATGGAGGAACTATTTTATGCCCAAAGAGTTTGTTGTTTACACAGATAATCAAGCTCTTAGTGTTTTGAATTCACAAGATAAGTTGAGTCATAGACATGTTAAATGGTTTGAGTACTTGCAATCATGTACATTTTCCATTAAGAATAAGAAGGGAAAATGTAATAAAGTAGCAAATGCTTTGAGTACAAGGCTACTAACAGTGCAAGAAGTGCAGATTTAGAGCATTGGAGTTGATTGCTTTAGGGATTTATATCCAAATGATGAATATTTTGCAGCCATTTACAAGGTTTGTCAAGAATTTCAAAACCATTTTCATAGTGAATATGTTGACTTTACCTTGCAAAATGGTTTGTTGTTTAGAGTTGGACAGTTGTGTGTTCCCAAAGGCTCAATGAAGGAAAATTTGATCCAAGTGAAGCACAATGGGTGTTTGAGTGGTCATTTTGGTCTAACTAAGACATTGGAACTTGTGCAACATTTCTAATATTGGCCAAAAATGCAAAGGGATATCAAGAGGTATGTTGAACAGTGTATGGTTTTTCAAAAGTAAAAATGTACATCTACTAATGCAGGTCTTTATCTACCATTACCCATTCCTACAAGGCCATGGGAATGTGTGAGTATGGATTTTGTGGTTAGTTTACCCAAAATAAAGCTTGGTTTTGATAGCATTTTTGTTGTTGTTGATAGATTCAGTAAAATGGCACATTTTGTTCCTTACAAAACTACTCATGATGCTAGTCACATTGCACATTTGTTTTTCAAAGAGGTTATTCGAATCCATGGTTTTCCTATTAGTATTGTTTCAAATAGAGATGTCAAATTCCTTGGATATTTTTGGAAAACCCTTTGGAAAAGATTGGGTACTAAATTATCTTTGGTTCAGCCGATCATCCCCAAACCGATGGCCAAACAAAGGTGGTCAATAGGACACTTGGTAACCTCTTAAGGTGTTTGAAAAAATAGTATGGACAGAGCTAGGATCAGATTCTTCACCAAGCAGAGTATGCCTACAATGACAGTGTCAACAAGTCTACTGGTAAGAGTCCTTTTGAGATAGTGTATGGTATGCACCCAAAGGGTGTTATGGAATTGAGAAACCTTGGTAATATGTAGAAAAGAAGTGGTCAAGCTGATGATGTAGCTCAGTCTATGAAGGAGGTTCACGATCAAGTAAAGAAAGCTCTCCAAGATGCTTCACAAAAGGTCAAAGCTAGAGTTGATGCAATGATGAAAGATGTACAATTTTTAGTTGGTGAATTTGTGATGGTGCACTTGAATAAGTCCAAACTTCAAAAAGGAATTCCAATAAAACTCCAAATGAGGAGAATAGGTCCTTGTAAGGTTTTGGCTAAGTATGGCTCTAATGCTTATAGGATTGATTTGCCTACTGATGTTGCATTGTCTCCTATCTTTAATATTCCATATTTGGTTGCATACAAAGGACAACTTCCCAAGGAGGATGAGAGAGTTTCAGATGTTCACCAATAACTTTCAGACCTGTCTCTTCCTTCTACACCCATGCCTCAAGTTGAAAAGGTTTTGGATTCTAGGATTCTCAAAAAGACTCGACACCAAGTCTATATGGAGCATTTGATCAAGTGGAAGAACAAACTAGACTCTGAGGCTACTTGGGTACCTGAATCAGAATTTTTTCAGTCTAGAATTGATCCCTCATTGGTACCAAATTGAGTCATTTGACTTCTTTGTCTTTGGGGAAGTATGGTGCAGGAGCACCTAGTCAAGCTCATGGAGAACTTCATCAAATTTTTGTTTGAAATGGCCTATGTTGGTCTCAATTGAATAATGGACTGATTGTATCTCCAAAGGGTGTTTTTAGTGTGTTTAATTGTCCTTTGTGTCTTATTTTTATTGTTTGTGGAGTTTTTGGTCTATTTTTGACCTTTTATGCCTTCTAAGCCTAGAATAGGCAAAATGGTCAAAATGCCTTATAAATATTTGTTAGGAATTGAAATATATTTGTGTGGTTATAGAAAACCATTTCACATGGTCGAGTTAAGTCTATTTGTCTTACAAGTCAAAAATGCTCATTGTACCAAAAATTGTCAATGTTGTCAAGCAACATTTTGACAATATTTGGAAAAATATTAGAAATAAGACAAAAGGTGGTTATTGGTCCATACCTAGGAATGATTTGGGTGGTGAGTGAATTTTTAAATTCTCACACAAATTTGTATTAGGTTGGCATTCAAAGAAAAGAAGATTTCAATACAAAAACTCAAGATTTTGTCATTTTTCTTACACTTTTTTGCTCCAAATGGTATAGCAATCAGTACATCCTGAGCATTTGGCCATAATTTTTTCATTTGGGAAGTTGTGCTATGTTGTGTTGAATATTTTTCACCTAGGTTTGTGTGCTGGTGTGAAGTTTTAGCATTGTAGCAAAATTATTTTGTTTTACCCTATTCTCGATTGAGTAAGGGGTTGGCTTCAATAATGGAAGCAACTTGATTTTCTTTGGCGCTTTCTCCATGGCCTCTGAGAGTCAAGTTTTTGTGCATATCCTTCTTTTACATACAATTTCTCTTTTATTGGCAATGGCAAAGAAAGTTGTTTTTGTTGCTAACTAGGCGAGCTCCTATAGCCCCGCTATTGAACTTTCGTGGTGAAAACAAAGTTGCTCTACAAACCCTGAACAAGTACAAACCCTCAACAAGTGAACCTTATTTTGGTTTCCCAAGGTGGAATGAAGTTTTATCAAAGCTTTCAATCCAAATGGAAGAGTGTTCCAATGATTAATTAGTTGAGAAATCCATTTTGAGCAACCAAAGTAGTGAAATACAATGGTTTTTGAACACTTTTCGTCTTGAAATTTGGTTGCACATCAAGTGTTTGTCTTAATTCTTGCAAGGAATGAATTTGGAAGGATTTATAATTATGGTACAGACCTTATCAAGATATTTTGTGCTCTGAATAAGTGTTTGGAATGGTGTTGAGGTGTTAGAAGACTTGAAACCCTTAAAAACCCTTGTTTTTAGGCACATATATAGGACAATCATTGTACGGCCCTATCAGACCTCCTCATAGAAAAAAATTGAAAAATATCCATAAAGGGTATCCATAAATACAAAGGTTTCATGAGGTGTTTTGGCAGTTTGTGGAGTTATATGCATTGTAGCAGTTTTGGAGGGCTTATTGGGGCTCTTTTCTTATAGCCCTATTTTGAGCTTTTCCTCAAATTGGGTAAGAAGACAAATTGAAAGAACATAAAATAATGTTGAATTAATCCTAAGAGGATCTTAGACAATGTTCTAAACCTCCTGAAACTCTTGGTGAGTGATCTTGGTGTTTGGATCTAAGAAGAAAAGTTTCACCTTTGTGAGACTTGAGAGCAGGTTTGAATGAAAACAAGAACTAACATGGTAGGAAGACCTCAGGGTTGGCATGAAGCATAGAGAAGGAAAGACATCAAATAAATAGTACCTAAATAAGTGACAAAACCTTGAACAATTACCTTTGAGGGAACTTGCAAGCCAAATTAATTACGAACACACAATTTGAGCCAACTTTTAAGTATCTCCCTATCACACCACTGACTTCCCCTTTGGTCTAGGGACAATCTCCCAAACATAATTATTCATGATAGAGTTATACTCCTCCACCATGCCATTCTTCCAAACACTCTGGTTTGTTGCCTCCTCAAAGGTGGAAGGCTCAAAATCTTTGATGTTTGTCACCATGGCTAGATAACTACAAAACCTTTCAGGTGCCTGGCTCTCAAGATAACCATCCTTTGTGGCTCACCCACTAACTCCTTGGCCTATTTCAGGGTGTCCTAAAGCCATCTCAACTTCCTCTTCCTTGAAGTGACCTCATGTGGAGCAACATCCTCATGCCCCCTAGTCTCTCATGTGAGTTTAGCCATAGGAGATGTACCTCTAGAACTAGTGTCAGCACTGGTGCCTTCTATACCTGAACCCTATGAATATGTACTTGTACCTTGTATACTCGGAGTACCAATACTAGGTGAACCTATAACCCTTGAGATATGTGTCCCCTGTGATGTACCATCATGTACCTTTGATGCCTGATCATCATCGCTTCTCAACTCACATGACCTCTAAAGGCTTACTCCTCATCAAATTTGACATCCCTCCTCACAAAAATCCTCCTCTTTGTTGGAATATAGATTTGATAAGCCTTTTAGGTCTCACTATAGCCTACAAGAGTGTCCTTCTCTATAGTGGGATCTAGCTTTGTCCTCTTCTCTAAAAAAATGTGAGAGTATGTGATATACCCCAAAATGTGAATGTGTCCAATATCTAGGCTCCTCCCAATGAAGGCCTGCTCAGGAGTCCTACTACCCAATTCCTTATGGGGACTCTTGTTCTAAAGGTTAATTATCATGTTACAAGCTTTAGGCCATAAAAAGAGTAAAAAAACCCTGATCATGTATCATAGCTTGTGTTGTCCCAACAATTGTCTTGTTCTTTCTCTTTGCAACCCTATTATGTTGGGGTTTAGAAGCTACTATTAGCTCCCTCTTGATGCCCTCCTATTTGCAATAATCTACAAACTTATTTGAGGTGTACCCACCCCCATTATCCGACCTTAGGACTTTCATCTTCTTCCATGTCTAGTTCTCTAGAAGAGCTTTGAACTTGTAAGGACTCGCTTGTCCTAACCCTAATTTAACCACAATAGTAACTCACAATAACAATTAATTTAAATTTTTGTTAATGCATATGCAAAGGATACGATAACTGACATGCAATTAATTAAAAAGTGAACTTAACGTCCATGCAATTCATGTCTAATACGTGCAACTATCATGCATTTAGTAAAAGTGAAACAGAAGTAAAGTGCGCATAATGGTAAAGTAACATGCAAAAACCATAATTATTAATGATTTTGAGTTAAGTGCATGTGCATGCGTTCAAATGTAACGTTTGCATTAGTTATTATGAAATTAATCTATCACGCAAAATGCATAATTAAGTTAACTAACCAAAACTTAAATGCAAACATGCATGCATATGGAAAGGAAAATTTACTTATGGAAACTAAATCATGCATGTTAGTGGGTTGGTAGGTTAGTAGTTTTCTCTTCTTTCTATTAGTACATATTAAATGGTGACTTTCTCTCGCATTACATCTTAGGACCTTGTAGGTCTTTTACATTTCTTTACACACGACCATTATGGTCTTTTACAATACGATAAAAATATACATCATATAATAATTACATAAAATTTATCTAGAATCTCTGATTCTCTATCTTCGGATGTGTCGTGTCCGTTGCCCTGGACAAACTTCCACCTACAAACTAGATAACGGACAAATGACCCAAGCATTTTATCCGCCCAACCAAACAAAGCTTGTGCTTCTCAATGCTCATGATAAGCTCCCGTCCCTCATGATAGAGTATCCTAGAAAGCTAGTACGAACTAGCGGAAATGGAACTTGTGCAGGCATAGAGAACTAACAACCCATCTGTTGAACTAACTACATGTGTTATGACAAGGAGAAAAATTAATAATTTAATGGCCATTATACCTTATTAGGGAGGTGAAGAAAAATCACTCTTCCTTGGTTAACCCATAATCAAGCACACTTTTCCATAATCATCCCTCATAGACAGATAAATTAACCCCTCCTAAATTAATATCAAATATAATATTTATTATATTTCATATTATTTTGATTTCCCTTCCCATATAAAAAATCAATCCCTTGTATATTTATGTATTGTTTATTTAGTTTATAATTATTTTCTATATTTTGTTAAAAAATCAATTCCTCTTCTTCTTTTTAAACCAACTTAAGATTAGTTACAAAGCAGGGTAGAGAATCTCAATTGTAGATTCTAATTTGAGTCAAGAGAGTTGAAAAAAAAAGACCTTCTCTAATTCATAATAGATCGACAAAATTTAATTCAGGTAATAATACTAATCCATACTCCTCAGACTCAAGAAAATCAATTGACCAGCCAGGCGTGGATTGTGGAGGAGGGAGGAATATTTAAAAAAAAAAAAAAAGTTTTGTTAGCAAGTCAATAAAATCTTAATCAAAACTACCTCTTTCCACTGTAAATACCTAATCAAACAATAAATTTCCCTTAAGAATCGATTCCTATTTTAACCCATTTTCTTGTTGGCAGGAGGCATGATTCCATATTGACTTAGAACAGGGATTGCTTCATTGAGGAGACTTGCCTGGCAATTAAACTAAGCGCTTTTGTAGATGTAAGGGGAAGAGGACAGTAGGAGTCGATGTGGGAGGAGGAGTGGGAAGGCGTTTTATTACCTGCTGAGACATACCACCCTTTTCCAACTACATTCCCTGCAGACCTAAGTGGGAGGCGTGAGGAAGAAAGGCGTGGAAAACATGGAATAAGAGAGGGGCATTTCCATGCAACCAAACTCCTATCGTCACACCCCACTCCCTAACGCACCAGAATAGGCGCTACAGAAGACTGGGTGAGGATGGCCAAGAGAAAACGTGCTCACTCCAAATTGGGTTTGGCAGCTTGTCTAAAAACACTCATCGATTTCCAAAGGCATCGATTTGCAGATAAGAGGGGAAAAAGTCACTTGAGAGTAACCGACATTGGCAAATATCAATCAACTACCTATCGCCTAGTCTCATGGTCTTCTCCTGCAAAACCAAAAGGGGCGTGAAAGATTGGAGAAAAGCATAGTGAAGAGGGAAAGTTCTTTCAAAACACTAATACCTTGCTGAAATTACAAGCAAGCCACTGCAAAGCTTGAGGAGAGGGGGGAGATTCATTGCAACTCAAAATTTGGCAAATTCACTCCTCATCGCCTTCCCTTGCAACACGATCTGGACAATTAAAGGGACTTAGCTAAAACAAAGAGTTAAACCCAATTTATGTTAGGCAGAATATCAATCGATAGAACAATCAAGTTTAGTATATATATATGAGAACAAACAGACCTCGTAAATTACCGAGAAAGGAAGCAATTACTGAGAGCGGAAGCGATATCCTGTCAGCTACTCCTGGCAGATTCGCACGGAAAGGTTGTTACGACACCCCAATCTTCAACCAATTTTTTTGATGATCGAAATATGATAGCTAATCCTATATTAGTTCCTGCCTGCAGGAAACTATAGCGGAGATAGTTGTTTTAAACAGTGATTAAATTTTTCCCTCTCAACCAATCAGCTTGCTAGAAACTTTTGTATATCTTTCTTTTCTATTATGTATCATTAAGAGGTTGCTTTTTATTTAAGCGAATTTTTGCTGAAAGGTATTGTGGCAGTACTTCATTTGCATTGCAGATGGCTGGCAGCTACTTTTCCATTTACCAAGACGAGAGAACGCACGCCTTCCAAGAACAGGGCCTATAAAATTGGTCTCGGGATGCTTGGGCCTGCAAAATTTTAGGTTTGCAAAAACTTCTGGTGATCATGGTAAGGTACAGGTGGGACAAACAGTCGGCAATTACTTGGCGATTAGGGCTTGATTCTTTTGAGTGTTTCAGGAACGTGGAAGATGCTGGTAAAAATTTCAGTGCGTAGGTCCCGATGTGACTGGGTCAAAAACTCAACAAGCTACATCTCGATGCAAAACCTCTATAGCTGCTACCTCTACCAACGCTGCATCCTTTTTCCTGCCCTTACCTTTGCAACTGACGCTAGGTATCGATCTCGGTCTACTTTCTTTCAGGGATACCGTTGTGCCCTGTCTGCTTCCACATTTTGCATACATATCTACCAGAGCAGTTGCTACTGCAGAATTTGACAAAAATCCTCTATCCTTCATGCTTCGATGGATGTCCATACCTTCTTTCAAAGCTACCATTTTGGCATGAACAGGGAGGATGCTTGCAAAGGTTGTGGATTTTTAATATCAGTTTTGAATACATTTTATCTTTCAATCTTAAAAATTTTCTTTTAAGTGTTTGTGATCCATCTGTATGTGTCATGTGCTTCAGATGACGAGGGAGGATTCAGTTAAGAAAATAGCCAATAAATCGAGGCGTAAAACACGTTATAGTTTTCACGTTATGCCGATGTTATGCCCACAAGGTAAAACAATGTCATAGTTTTCAATCTCTTTTGTTTTTCTCAAGAAATTAATTGTATATGTGAGAAGGGTTTGTTTATTTCTAATCATTTTCATTATGTCATTTTTTTCGATTAGTGTTAGGTTGTTTCTTAATGTATGCTTTTTAATCTTAAATTTAAGCTTGTCCGTATACTGTTACAAAGATCCCATTGTGGCACAACCAAGCAGAACAGTGTATTTTATGTATATCCTGCAATCATGTTGTTCCAGGAGACTGCATTTGATGAGGCATTATGTCAAACAGTTCACTACCTTGTCTATACTTCTACATTTTCACACGTCTATCAACTATGGTATCTTAGAAAATTCCTTTCATTACTATTTGACGGATGTCCATACTCTATTCTAAAGCACCCGTTTTAGCATTAGCAAAAGAGGATGGTGACAAAGGCTACGAAATTTGGCTAACACCTGCTAGTTGCATTGTTCGTGTGCCTTGTCTTTGCTTCCACATTTTGCTTTCATGTCTACAAAAGAAGTTGCAATTAATAATCCCCCTTCATGTTCCTGAAGCCACCATTTTGGCACAGGCAGGCAATCAGGAGAGATAGGCATTGCTTCACTTGGTTCACATAATCCTTATTATATCTTCTGTAGAATCATTGTATGTATCCAATATTCCTTTCTACTTCAATAGTACTCCATTACTTTAGTTTTCCACAGTCCATGTAATATTCAAAGGATTGCTAGTGCAAACAATCTTTTGAACACTCAATTACTCTCATTAATTATATGTTTGAACTCTGACATTACCCATAGAAAAACTTCACCAATTCTGAAGTAGAAGGATGCATTTTTAGCTTTCATGTGCTAGTCGCCTTATGGGCTATTTCTAGCTTGTACTATTTTTCTGTGTATGTCGGAGTTACAAGATCTTGTCTTAGTGGCATTTCCCTACGATGACATTACGATCCACATTAATATTTTTCTTCTATTCCCTCTCTATCCATCCTAAAGTATTATTTAGCTTTTCTTGATATTTGATAGATAAAATTTACAATAAGATTCATATCATGTATGTGCCATCGTATGCAATGTTGTTGAAATGCTTCAAGTTGAATTAGCTAATGCGGTGTATTCTCTAGAGAATTTCTTCTGAATAGCTACATAGTAATCCAAGTATATCAATTGAGGGCAAATTAACAAATCAGGAAATGCATATGCTGACTACTTAACACTAATATATCATTCAAAGTGTCAATGGTTTTGTGTTCAGGAAGTTACAAAATGGTTAATATGAATAGTGGCAACATGGTATGAAATTATAATTCAACAAACAAAAGACAATCAACTGGATTCAAAAGAAAAGTTGGAAAAATTGCATCATCTCTCTTTGCAAGAGCAATCCAAAAGTTGTTTGAATAGTGTTATTTAACCTGATTTGAATCATTTTATACCTCAGAGACCACAGTTCTTTAGGCCCTCATGTTTGAAAGGGAATGAGTAGACTCCTTTGGAGAAGCCCGAGATAGTGACTGAAAACCCTGATGATTATCTGTCCATAAATCCTCATCTCCTTTGTGATGATGAGAGAGTAAATATTTTTGGGCACAGGCTGGGCAATGCTAATGGTATTAAGACAACAGGTAATGTTATTGTGATTCATGTGTTTATCTTCTTTTACTTCATGTGCTTTGCAATTTTCTAGATATCAACTAGCTAAACATAGATTTGTACATCTTGAATGAAAGTATGAACTTCTACAAACTCTAAATTCAGATTGCATCAAGTATGGCATAAATGACCTACCCTCACCAGAAGTGACATTAGAGAAATGCCTAAAAATGATCAATATCAACTATTATGTAGGTCACAATGCATTATGAAAGAAGACTATATCCAAAATAGGACCTAGCTAGGATCAACAAAGAATTTATTCACTCTTTACTATCCAAAATTGCATTAGTAGTAAGTGCCAAGGTAGGCATGTAGCTAGTTCATCTCTGCTACTTGTTTGCTTCTATACTATGCTGGATAAATGCTGAAATAGAGAGGAACAGAGGGCCCTTCAACATCTCCACCTACAATTACCACATTATCAGTTGTAACCAAGTTTCTAATTTGTATGAAATCAGTTCTCTAATTGAGGTGAACATTCAAGTAGAATTTTGATGGAAGTCCCATAGTATAAGAATGTGTTGTAGATTTTCAAAATTTACATGGATTACAGGGAGTCTGCAATCAAAATTCTGGCTGACTTTTCATGTATGTAGGTTTTATTTCAATCATTTTTTTATTGGGTTAGAATGATAGTTGTATGCTTTAAAAGTATCGAATATCGTGACTTTTATTGAAATGTTATTTGGATAGATTAAAAATAGACTATACAACTTGTAGATAGACCATAATTAATATTCTACTAGATTTTTGCACCTATATTTATTATGTTTGGTTGTCTAACAAGGTTAAAATTCAAGTAGAATTCTAATGACAGTTCCCTTCTGAAAAATCTAATGTATATAGTTCTTGTCGAAATCATTTTGGTTGTTTATTTGATAAAATGTCCAATTGGGATCTTAATAAAATTATTACATAGCTTGTAGCAAAGCTAGATTCAAAATTTTGTTTGTGCTTGGAAAAGTACTTGTGCTTGATGGGGTGGTTCAATTGTCTGAAAAAGATGAATGTGCCTACCAAGAGATGATAGTGCATCTTCCTCTTTGTTCTATTCCATCTCCAAAATATTTCATTATATATCATTGGTCATAATAGTTTTTTCTATGTTTATTTTAATATAACAATTAATGTTAGACAAAATATGGAAACATGAACTTGTAAGCCAAATAATGTGGAGCTTTGCCTTGGTCCTATGTCACACGATTTTTCATAGTGACTGGGCATTCTTGATCATCCTCATAATTTCTCTTCTAATTGGAGTAATGTTGAGGAGAATTCATTCAAATTATCTGCAACGTATTTCAAAATATGTAACTAAATTGTTTTTGCTAATGTTAAATTATTTTTCCACTGACGTGTTATACATTAGACTAGTCATATATGTATGGCAATATCGTGAAGATTGGCCATCATGATTTAGCCGCTATATGCATTATGTTCCTATCACAATCTTGATATCACTACACTTCCATGCTATGGACTATCCCTCCTTGGTTTTTGACAATACCCTTCGTCTAATCTTATTAGATCAGTCACATTGTATTACCATTATCTTATTAAGTCCGTCACCTTGTATTATCACCAGTTAGTCTCTGCATTACCCATAGTGAGACAATTGTCCATTGGACTGTTTGATCAAGAAAAAACCCAACCACATGAAGTATTGTCACCTTACAATACTCTCATATTTTTTCAATCCATAACAACCCCATGCCTCCCTAACAATCTCTATGCATCTATTACTATATTGACAGTCCTTATTTTCAAGAAGTGCCTTTTTCTTCTTGACTAACTCCATTGAATTAATTTAATCTAAACCCATAATTTTCTATTTAGACTAGAGCCCAATCAACTCTTTCAACTCTTCTCGAGAAAGGTTAAAAAATATATGCATTGTTTTCCTACAAAAAAATTGCACATTATATGTCTTCCCTAATAACTTGTGACTCATGATTTTGATTACCTTTACTATAGTTGCAATTGATAAGATTTTGTACATTCCTATGTCATGAAAGTCGAATAACTGATTTCTAATCTTCATATTGTTAATTGATAACTCTTGTACATTCCCATGCCATGGAAGTTGAATAACTGATTTCTAATCTTCATATTGTTAATTTTGTGGCAAGCCCAGAATGAAAAAGTTGAGAACAACCAGCAAGTCCAAAAAAAAGCTCAAAACAACAAGAAAGCCTACTGATTCAAAAATGAAATAACACAACTGATTACCGATGTACTAGTTTTGCAAGTTTAGTTTTGAAAATGCATAGCATGGTTAATAAACATTTGACAAACGTATGTCAATATATATCTCCTCCTTCCACTTTGTATTCCTGTGTTAATGTTAAATCGGTTGACAATGTGATCATAAAGGAATGCAAGCCTGCGCGCGCATGCACATATACACATATATATATTCTTTCTTCTACTTTGTATTGCATTGTTCTATATACTTGTTAGATGGATATTGCAGATAATAATACATCTCTTCTTTCCCATTCACTTTGATAGTTGCATTTATAATTATCTAAATCTACTTTTGATTAAATCAAAATAATAATAATAATATATTTCATCTTGCTACTACTTTGCAAAACAACCAATCACATTTCCTCCCTGCCAGTGCTTGGCAGGAACTACGCTGCTTGCAACTCTTGTTTATAAATGATAAGGCTAGGTTTGAATTAATGCCTGAAAGATGCATGGATTTAAAATAATTTTAATAATGAGTTCTAAATATAAAACTTAACTAATTACACTACGAATGCATGAATTTAACTAATCTACATATTTCATGCATTCAAAGATTTTTAGTTTTTGAAAATTGTTGGTGTAAATAATTATTCATCATGGATATTATTACACTTAATTAAGTTTACTTAGGATAATGCATTTCATAGTAGTTTGGATATGAGACACTTGGGTGTTTGTGCCACATTGGGATAGTGTGTGTAGGAGAAATTCCACCTTTTATGGTGTTGATCTTGTTATTACACTATCATATCCACTTATTGTGGAGTGATAATTCCACCTTCGGTGGGTGATCCACCTCATGTGGAATATTATATTATTTCTCCTTGTAGTGTCCTAAAATTGCGACACTTGCAATTTCGACTGCATTTCGATCTTCACGATGGCGACGCAACACACAACCTGAATGGAGACCCCGAAACCTGTTTATAGCACTAAAAACTGCATTTTTCAAGCACCCTGGCCTGAACCTCCTTGCACCCTGCTGTCCCAGGAGGTGGGACCAGAGCGCCCAGCGCCCTGGTCCTTCAGGACCAGGGTGCCCAGCGCCCTGGTCCCTCAGGACCATGGCGCCCAGCGCCCTGGTCCCTGGGTCCTATTTTGGGCCCGGTCTCCTATGGGGTCTCGGGTCTTTATATTTGCAAATTGGAAAATTATCTTTCCTGGTCGGCCTAAGGTCAGGAAAATCAGTCTATCAGCCCTAAATGACAAGTATATAAACTACATTTTCCTCTCTCATTTGGGAACACAGATGAATGATGGAAAAGGCGTGGAAACTATACTCAAACATTCAAGCATTCAAGCATTCAAGCAATTGATCATTCCAAGTCTCCATTCAAGGCTAAGTGTTGCATTCAAGACAAGGATTCAACCATTGAAGAGGAGATCACTTACTACAAGCAACATACAACAATACAACAAACAACAACATCTATACCTTCGCACATAAGAATACAAACATCCTTACAACAAGGTATTAGTACTTGTTTTACATTACAGTCATTTACATTTACAGCACTTGCTCATTTCTTGGTTAATTCCAAAACCGGGGTTTGACCTAAAGGCAAACCCCTAATCCCTAACCCCCCAATCATCTTCGCTTTTCTGTGTGTAGGTTGCAGGTACGCGACTGAAATTGAAGATCTGGAATCCTTGTGCAGAGACGAACAGATCCCCCTTCGTTTCGCGGATTTTTCGGAGGACCGTGGCGCCGGGCGCCATTGTCCCGACAACTTTTGCTCAAATTTGCAGGACAGCGCCGTATCGACATTTTACTGCTAATTCCAGGTCCGCAGCTTCATCCTATATCCCGAACTCAGTTTATAAGCGAATCTTTGTCACTTTCTATGCATTCCTAGCTTAATCATTCTATGCACATTCTTTACAAAAGATGGTAGCCTTGTTGTCTTAACCCTTGAAACTCATTTAGCATCCAATCTTGCATTGTGTGGGATTGGATCTTATGGGTTTCAACCCCTCTTTTGAATGTAAAGTCTCTCTCCTAAGTGAAAACCATCAACCCTAGCGAACCTCCCTTCTCTCTCCTCGAAGTTGGAAGAGGGGAGAGCAACTAGGGTTCGATTGCGATTTTTCGCTTTACATTTTGGTGAACCCGACGTGAACATCCTTTCTGATTATTCATGATTAGATCTGAAAATTGATTCCTTGATTACATTTCCATGTTTGATCTTTTGTAAAATTTTAGAGGTGATTGCATGAAAACCCTAAAATTTCTTTTTAGTAATTGAACTTGTGAAATATTTAATTGTTAATGCTTGTTTCAGATCTGCCCTTCTATTACACATTATCAAATCATATTTGTGCTTTAATTTTGAAAATTAAGTGGTTAAGTGTCAAAACCCTAATTTTTGAAACCCTCTCGATTCAACCTTTGTCCGACAATTTCACTGATCAAAACATCTCCAAACCAGCTGTAACTTTGGATTCCGCAACAAAATCACAATATCTTTCATCCCTGAAAATTTGGAAAAAAGTTGTGAGGACCGTGTGCACTCCGAGCGCCATCGTCCTAAACATTTTTTCCGAAATTTCGGGAGCAAGATCTTACTGTATTTTCCTGCTAAAATCCAGAATTTTGGCTGATTTTATCAATTATAACACTTTCAAAATTACAGTCAAAGTTGGTCTTGTGATTGCTTGGTTTAAGGCTTCTAAACATTCAAAAATCATCGAAATTGAAATTTTGTGTCAAAATTGTGTTTCTTACTGTCCTAAATCTGAAAAGTGTGTTTGCATTCATTCGAAATTTCAGTGCTTTATTCAAATTCTTACATTTTGTGACTTTTGAAATTAAGTGCTTAATTACAACAACTTTGATTTCCGCTTTCAAAATTGAATTTTGCGTGAAATTGAGTCAATTTTTAAAATTTCAAAACTTGCATTTCTTTTGACATTCCCTCTAAAATCATAAAATTCAAAATTTCAGTTTCCCTCTCTTTTTCAAAATTCAAATTTTGCATTTTTTGACAATTTGGGTAGGGTTCAATTTTGAGATTGCAACTTTAATTTGTCCTATCTACAGATCATATAATCACTCAATTTTTTCAGATTAGCTCTAAAATCATCATACCTTTCATCCCTGCAAATTTCAAGAAAAGTTGTAAGGACCGTGTTGCACTCCGAGCGCCACAGTCCTAGACATTTTTTCTGAAATTTCGGGAGACTGTCGTGATTGCATTTAACAGCTTAAATCCAGAAGATTGGCTGATTTTACTGAAAATTGCTACCTCTAAATTCAAAATCTTCTCTCTCTTTCTAGTGCATGAGTTTTACAACAATAAGCCCTACTTACACTGTTCCCGTTAGACGAAGCCGTAGAATTAAGTCTTTTCGAGGTTTAACTACCGAGGAGATGGAACCTAATTTGAATAGCCTTTTAAACGAGGACATGGGTAATTCCTCTAATTCTCCTAATGATGAAGAAGCTATCCATGAGGTTTCTGTAGAACAACTTTCAAAATTGGATAGTCAATTTGATGATTTTCACCAATGGATGTCTCATGAATATCCCGATAGTCAAGCTCTTCCTTTAATTGAGGGTCTAAAACATATACTTCAAAGTGATAAGAATGGAATTGATATTTTGCGTGGTATTGCACACATTGTGGATTCGAATGTGATGCCTATGAAGAGTTGTGCTGAAACTTTAGGTTATACACAACCTCCTACTCAAGTCAATCATTCTATCCCTTTGACAACTTCTATTGCTAGCATACCTACCTTTACATCAAATATAATGACTACCTCTATACAAGACATTCCTCCTGTGATCACCAGTCATGGGGGCAATCCTTCTTCTTCAATTAACCCTATTCCTTCATTCAATCCAACTTCTTCATACATTCCTTCAATGAGTGTTCCTATTACATCTTCACAAATGAACATCACGCAAGGGGGCAATTCATTTAATCATTCCATTCCTCCTTGTAGTGTTCCTCCTGTCCAATCATCTCCTATGACTAACTATCATAGCGTCCCACCACCTTACTCTCTACCTTCTTTCAATAACATAACACCTCCATCTCAATCTAACACACCTAATATGAATTCTTCGACTGAAGCTACCATTAACAATCTTGCACAAACTGTCTCTTCTTTACAGCAACAAATTGCCTCTATGAATCAATCTAAGTTTAGTGTGCCCACATTTGATGTTGCGAGCCCACTTTCTCCTAACATTGTTTGAGCTATTCCCCCTAAACATGTTGAAATCCCGCATTTGGAGCTTTATAATGGTAAAGGTGATCCTCTAACACATGTTAAGACTTTTCAAACAATTTGTACCGATTTTGCTTATGACCAAAGGTTGCTTGCAAAATTTTTTACTAGAACATTAAGAGACAAAGCCCTACAATGGTATTGCTCGTTGCCTTCTTATTCTATTACTTCTTTCGAACAACTTGCAAATGCTTTTATTCAACAATTTCAAAACAATATAAGTCCTAAAGTTACTTTGATTGATTTAATGCATTGTAAACAAGGTGTTAAAGAAAAAGTGACTGATTTCATTGGTAGATATAAGCATTTGTATGCTCAAATTTCTTTTCCAGTGCCTGATAATCATATTCAAAGAATCTTTATTTCTAATTTACAAAAATATATTGGAGACAAACTTCTGTTTTCTGAGTTTACTTCTTTCCAACAGTTGTGTGCAACTCTTCACAATTATCAACTGACTGTGAGTCAAATGGAACAATCACATCCTATGGCTCCGAGTGATAAGGGTGATAGCAATCAACAACCATTTGGGAAGTTTAAACCGAACAGAGATTCCATCAAATTCAATGAAAACATCATCAACAACAATGTGAATGCAGCATCAGGTGTGCCTCCTATTTCTAAATTTTTCAAGAAAGAAAGAAAGTATACTCCTTTGAATGAATCATTGCATAGTATTATGAATAAGTTATTGGAACAAAATGTGCTTACTCTTCCTCCTGTAAGACAAATTGATCCTGCAAAGATTACTTCACCTTATTTTGATCACAAATCTTTTTGTCACTTTCATCGTCAGCCTGGGCATGATACTGAAAAGTGTTTTTCTTTAAAGGGTAAAATTCAAGACTTGATTGATAATAATACTATCTCTATTTCTGGAGTGAATGATAAAGGCAACACATCTGTAGCTCCTCCTAACCAAAATCTTCAGATTTTTACTGATCCATTACCTTCTCATACCTCTAATGCGATTGAGGCTAACGATTCCTCTCTCTCATCTGATGGTCTTGTGTCTATGACTCCGAATGTGATTAACTTTGTAGAGCAGCAAGAAATCCCTAAAGAACCTTCCATCACATTTGATTCTAGTGAAACTATCAAGGCACCTGATGGTCCTTTATACATAGTTGCAAAAGTCAAGAATACACCTTGCCGTGGAGTGCTTATTGATCCTTCCTGCATGGTTAATGTTATTACTGAAGAGTTTCTTTTTACTTTGCAATTGAATCAAGTGATCTATGACAAAACATATGTGATTGTGAAATTATTTGATGCATTTTCTTCTCCTGCGATTGGTTCTATTACATTGCCTATCGAGGTTCATAACAAATCTCTTGATGTGACTTTTGCTATTATTCCTTCTTCTGAACAATTTCATGTGAAGCTTGGCTATCCTTGGCTATCTTCCATGAAAGCTATTGCTTCTCCTATTCATAAGTGTTTGAAATTTCCCCATAATGGTGAAGTTGTTACTGTCAATCATAGTCTCTTTAAACCAGTTGAAAGAACTTCTAGCGTTCCTATTGATTATTTTTGGCCTAAACAATTCCAATCTCTTCCTCCGCGAAGTGATCATCTTTTCAAATCTTATCAAAAGTGGAAAATAGATATGATCCTATCTCTAAGTGAACCTAGAACACCCAAACTTGATATTCCTATCATTCTTGAGAAGGAAGTTCTTCCTTTGAAAGATAAAACCAATATCTTTCCTCAAGAAGATTCCCAACCCATCCCCATGGATGTGACTATGTCTATACCTAATAAACCTTCTAAGAGTAGACCTATACCTCCTCATCATGATGGACTTGGTCTTCTTCCTGAACCAAAAATTCCTCCTTTATATGGAGCAGTTCCTCCTCCTTCCTTTTATAGAGAGAAGAGACCTTCTTCTTCTCCTATTATCCAGCCTAAGAGACCACAACCTAAACACCCAAGTGATAAGGATGAGAACATTCCTCCTCCTCAATCTTCTCCACTTCCTACTAAGACTAGACGTAGTCGTTCTGCACGTGAACGCGGACGAAAGCGTCGTCTTAGGGCTCAAGCAGCTGCTTCTCAAACTTTACAATCTCCAAAAACACCTTCAACAAGCATTATTCCATTTTCTCCTCAGCCGGAAATTGAGCCTAAATCTCCTAAACATAAGATGCATGATGGTCTTGATCCTGTGCGAGTTGAAGATCCTATTTTTATAAATCTTGATGATGATCTAGATGAAAATGTTATTCATGATGAACATGTTACTCCTCCTGCTTTTGATAGTGAATATGAACTTGTTGATATTGATAACCATTTATCTAACGGATTTTCTAAAGCACTTATCCTAGCTCCTAGACAAGAACAACGTGGCTTGGAACATGAACATAGCCCTTGTTTGGATCTTGTGATAGCTCCATCTGCTGTGTTGGATGTTCCTCCTCTAGCATGTTCCCTGCCTTCTCGAAACATTGATCAGCAAGATCGGGGGGTAGATGACGTGCTAGACTAGTTACATTAGCATAGCAGATTCTCTCCTCCTCTCTTTTGTCACTTCTTCTATATGTTATTCTCATTCTTCTATTTGTTGTCCTTAGTGTTGTCTACTTGAGGACGATGCAAAGCATTTGAGATCTCTTTTGGTCTCTCTCATGTTGACTCAAAAGACACGTGTTCCCTTCTTCTAGGTGACCTTCCTTGATTGGGGAATGAAGAACAATTATGCATACATACATATGATATATATACATGACTTATCATACAGCATACTGACCCCGAGGAAAGCGAATTCACCTCGTGCTTTGTGTTTTGTGTCTATTATCCTTGGGTTTATCTCACACTTGGGGGCTAAATCCTTGCGATAACGTGCTCCTTTCCCTTCTCATTTCTTATGTGTATCACTACGTTAAAACAATCACCCCCGTTGAGGCGTGTGCGATCGCTTTAACGTAGGGGGGCATACACCCTGTCTATCCTTTCAGGATACTTGAAAATTTCTTGGCGAACTTAGCTTTGCCTTGAAAATTTTCGGTATTTCTCTTGCATGACTCATAGTGAGGGAACCTTACTACTGACAGTCATGGTTCTCCCTCGTGATCTTCCCTTTTACTTTGTCAATCGAAGTCGTAAGATCCTTAGTCCACTGGGGGCTTGGTGTGTCTTGCCTCCTTGACGTGGTGAAAGCCTTTCAATGTTGTTTCCTTGTACTTTACCGGAAGTATGAGCATACATACTCCCGCTAAAGTGGGGGCTAAATGTAGCGTCCTAAAATTGTGACACTTGCAATTTCGACTGCATTTCGGTCTTCACGATGGCGACGCAACACGCAACCTAAATGGAGACCCCGAAACCTGTTTATAGCACTAAAAACTGCATTTTTCAAGCACCCTGGCCTGAACCTCCTTGCACCCTGCTGTCCCAGGAGGTGGGACCAGAGCGCCCAGCGCCCTGGTCCCTCAGGACCAGGGTGCCCAGCGCCCTGGTCCCTCAGGACCATGGCGCCCAACGCCTTGGTCCCTGGGTCCTATTTTGGGCCCGGTCTCCTATGGGGTCTCGGGTCTTTATGTTTGCAAATTGGAAAATTATCTTTCCTGGTCGGCCTAAGGTCGGGAAAATCAGTCTATCAGCCCTAAATGACAAGTATATAAACTACATTTTCCTCTCTCATTTGGGAACACAGATGAATGATGGAAAAGGCATGGAAACTATACTCAAACATTCAAGCATTCAAGCATTCAAGCAATTGATCATTCCAAGTCTCCATTCAAGGCTAAGTGTTGCATTCAAGACAAGGATTCAACCATTGAAGAGGAGATCACTTACTACAAGCAACATACAACAATACAACAAACAACAACATCTATACCTTCGCACATAAGGATACAAACATCCTTACAACAAGGTATTAGTACTTGTTTTACATTACAGTCATTTACATTTACAGCACTTGCTCATTTCTTGGTTAATTCCAAAACTGGGGTTTGACCTAAAGGCAAACCCCTAATCCCTAACCCCCCAATCGTCTTCTCTTTTCTGTGTGTAGGTTGCAGGTACATGGCTGAAATTGAAGATCTGGAATCCTTGTGCAGAGACGAACAGATCCCCCTTCGTTTCACGGATTTTTCAGAGGACCGTGGCGTCGGGCGCCATTGTCCTGACAACTTTTGCTCAAATTTGCAGGACAGCGCCGTATCGACATTTTACTACTAATTCCAGGTCCGCAGCTTCATCCTATATCTCGAACTCAATTTATAAGCGAATCTTTGTCACTTTCTATGCATTCCTAGCTTAATCATTCTATGTACATTCTTTACAAAAGAGGGTAGCCTTGCTGTCTTAACCCTTGAAACTCATTTAGCATCCAATCTTGCATTGTGTGGGATTGGATCTTATGGGTTTCAACCCCTCTTTTGAATGTAAAGTCTCTCTCTTAAGTGAAAACCATCAACCCTAGCAAACCTCCCTTCTCTCTCCTCGGAGTTGGAAGAGGGGAGAGCAACTAGGGTTCGATTGCGATTTTTCGCTTTACACTCCTACCTACCCACACCTATTTCCTACCTACCCTTGTTTCTCATTGAGCCACATGTCATATTTGTGTGCTCATACATCCATATGGCCTTGCCTATATAAGCAAGCCTCTATTCATTGTATTGGAGATAATCCAGTTGATTGTTGATCATTTTCTATTGATGAGAATATAGTTTATTCTTGTCCTATATTGTGTCTCTATCTTGTACATTTCATTGACCTCTTGATTTTGGCAAAATCTAACATGGTATCAGAGCAATTGGGGCTTCATTGATTCGTCTTGAAGAGGCATTATTGCGACGTCAAGAGGCAGATCTGAGGAGCAGCATCTTTTGGAGGCGTCCTAGATCAGATCTGACCTCTCCATTACGTCCAAAAGGCCGTTTCCGTGAATTTTGGTTATAAATTTGGCCTATTTTGGTGAGAAATTTTTTTTCCCCAATTTTGCTATAATCGTACGGATTTTCGGAATATTACTGTATTTTTTGGAAAAAAAAAATATTTTTATTTTCTGAAAATTATTTTCGAAAATTGAAAAAATAAAAAAAAAAGATCAAAATCCGAAAGCAAAAAAAAAGAAAAAAAAAATTTTAAAAAAAAAACGATTTTTCGGGGGATCCGCAGACCCCCCCGTGACCCGCCATACTGCAGGTTTGCAGGCGTACCGTAGTCCGCAGCGCCCACCGTACCCTCGCCGCAGACCACCACCAAGTTCCTTTTCTGGTAGCCGCACCCGCCTGCTACAGACGCCGCCTCGCTCAGCTCTGCATCCGACGCCGGTCACCATCACCGCCGTTGCCGCCGAGTCCATCGCTGTCTGCCGCCCGCCGATGTTGCTGCCTGCTCTGCTGCTATGCCGCCTCCCTTCGCACACAGCACCCTCGGCTCCTCCGCCCAGTGGCACCCACCACCACTGCAAGCAGTCCCTTCCTTCCGGCACACCTACCACCGCCGGCAGAGACTTCCGGAGACCCGACCAGTCAAAGACCGGTGGACCGCGCCCGCCACGTGGCAAGCGGCCACTGGCCCGCGGTAAAAACTCACCCAGTCAGCTTTTCCATATAGACACGCAGATATCCGTACGACCGCCACATCAGTTCATCTAGTCAGCAATTCCATACAGTACGGAATACACAGTCAGCTATCTACGTAATCTGTCCGTACAGTACGGACGCCCAGTTAGCAGAGGGCGAAGTTTTTGCGATGGTCATACAGACATCAAATTTAATTGCGTGACTTGCTGACATCAGTGCCACATCAGCAGGGTTTGAAAATTTTTGGACCCCCTCTCATTTGCATTTTTGATTTTGCAGTTCAACTTCAAATGGCCATAACTTGCTCATTTTTGCTCCTTTTTGGGTGCAATTTTTTTTGAAGTGGGCTAGAATTTTGTGCTCTCTGCAGTGGTGGAAGAATTTTTTAATTTTGATGCATGTATTTTTCATAAAATTCAGTTTTTGGTGACTATCCCTGAGTAATCCCAGTTTTTGCAACTTCAGAGGCTTCGTTTGGGGTCATACGACCTCCTTTTTAGGTGCCCTTTTTTTGAAAGTGTGTATTTTTAATCTATTTTCACATGATGCTATCAGATTGATGCCATTGTAAGTAGAAATTGTACTTTCAGATCTTGGCCATTTTTGGCTCTCTTGGTACTTGTATATTTGCTTGAATCTCAGTTAGATTCATTGCACTCTTGATTGAAGTCTCTTGTATCTCATTTGAGAAGTTGTAAAATTTGCATCATAAGTCCACTTTTCCTTGTCTTGCAAGTGGCTCATTATAATCGCACTAAGTATAAAGTGCCAAAATCATCACTTTTGGGGGGGTACTTTGATTGATTGAATTTGGGGGGTGTCTCTTGTGTTCCTTCCTTTTTGCTGCTATGGGTTCTTCTAAGTTTCCTCTCTTAACTCCACATAATTATGCTACTTGGAAAATTGATGCATGGAGTAAACTTATGGAAAAAGGACTCACTCATTACATTGATGGAACTATTGTTGCTCCAGCTGATCCTAAGGCTGATCCAGTTGGTCACTTAGATTGGCTCACTAAAAAATATCATGGCAATTGGTACCTTAAGAAAGTATGTATCAAAGGATCTCATTTTTCATATTGAGAAATGTACTCTAATCAAGGATGCTTGGCAAAAGTTTCAAGACTTGTATGGTCAAGTTGATGAGATTAGGGGATATCAAATTGATAGTGATCTCACCATGTTAGATCCTAAGAACTTTGATACTATACAAGATTATGTCACTAAGGCAAATGAGTTGAGGGCACAACTCAAAGATTGTGGCATTGATAAAAAGGATACTCAATTGATATTCAACTTGATAGGCAAGCTTCTACAAGAATATGCAGCATTTGTTTCTAGTTTCCAAACCCATAGGATGACAATGGGTTCAAGCTACAAAATATCTACATTTGATGCTTTCAATGAAATGTTGATGATGTAACAAACTAAGTTGATAAGCATGGGCATTCTTAAGGGTTCTTCTAAGTCTCAAGCATTAGTGGCAAATCAAGGGAACAAAGGAAATCAAGGAAAGGACAACTCAAACCAGAAGAAATGGCAATCAAAGCCTAAGGACAAAGCACCATCTTCTCCACAACAAGGAGTTTCATCCTCTTCCAAGAGAGATAATTCACCAAAGAGGGAAAGACCTACTTGTGCTTATTGTAAAAAGATTGGTCATGAGGAGCATCGTTGCCATTCTAAGAAGATTGATGAACTCACACATATCATCAAAAAGCATAACATTGATTTGCCTAAAGTCTACAAGAAGGATGATTCATCAACTTCCACTTCCTCACATTCAAAAGGAAAAGGGCAAGCATTCATGGCTTCTACAAGTGGAAAAACTCACTCTTTTGGAACAAGAAAAGGAAAAGCTCTATGTGCTACAACAAATCATGATTCAAAGAGATGGCTTGTAGATTCAGGGGCTTCTCATCATATGGCATCTTCACAGTCTATGTTCTCTACATTTGAGCCTTGCACCATGCCACAGATTTTGATGGGAAATCATACATACATGGATGTGATTGGGAAAGGATCTATTGACATTGGGGATAACTCCTTCAATGATGTGTTGTGTGTACCCCACTTGACAAACAATCTCCTTTCTATCTATCAAATCACACATGGCGCAACTAAGAGAGTTGTGGAGTTCACACCTGATTCACTTGGGAGACTTTACATTCAAAAGAGGGGTTGAAACCCACAAGATCCAATCCCACACAATGTAAGATTGGATGCTAAATGAATTTCAAGGGTTAAGACAGCAAGACTACCCTCTTTTGTGAAGAATGTTGATAGAAGAATCAAGCTAGGAAGGCATAGAAAGTGACAAAGATTCGCTTATAAACTGAGATAGGGATATAGGATGAAGCTGCGGACCTGGAATTAGCAGTAAAATGTCGATACGGTGCTGTCCTACAAATTTGAGCAAAATTTGTCAGGACGATGGCGCCCGAGCGCCACGGTCCTCCGAAAAATCCGCAAAACGAAGGGGGATCTGTTCGTCTCTGCCCAAGGATTCCAGATCTTCAATTTCAGCCGCGTACCTGCAACCTACACATAGAAAAGCGAAGATGATTGGGGGGTTAGGGATTAGGGGTTTGCCTTTAGGTCAAACCCCGGTTTTGGAATTAACCAAGTAATGAGAAATGCTGTAAATGTAAATGTCTGTAATGTAAAACAAGTACTAATACCTTGTTGTAAGGATGTTTGTATCCTTATGTGCGAAGGTATAGATGTTGTTGTATGTTGTATGTTGTAGTATGTAGTAATATGTGATCTCCTCTTCAATGGTTGAATCCTTGTCTTGAATGCAACACTTAGCCTTGAATGGAGATTTAGAAGGAATGCTTGAATGCTTGAATGCTTGAATGTTTGAGTGTAGTTTCCACGTTTTTTTCATCATCTATGTATATCTAAATGAGAGAGGAAAATGTAGTTTATATACTTGTCAATTAGGGCTAAAAGACTGATTTTTCCGACCTTAGGCCAACCAGGAAAGTTGATTTCCAATTTGCAAACCAAAAAGACCCGATACCCCATAGGAGACCGGGCCCAAAATAGGACCCAGGGACCAGGGCGCTGGGCGCCATGGTCCTGGGGGACCAAGGCGCTGGGCGCTCTGGTCCCACCTCCCAGGACAGCAGGGTGCAAAGGAGGTTCAGGCCAGGGTGCTTGAAAATGCAGTTTTTGGTGTCATAATCAGGTTTCGGGGTTTCCATTCAGGTTGCGTGTTACGTCGCCATCGTGAAGACCGAAATGCAATCGAAATTGCAAGTGTCACAATTTTAGGACGCTACAGAGACATGGAGACTAGAGCTATCATTGCGACTGGGGTGGTTGATCATGCCTCTCGGTTATACTCCTTTTCAGATTTTGTTGATGATGATGATTTCACATTTGATGATTCTACACATTATGATCACACTTCTTGTGATGATTCAGATTTTGAGGAGAACTTTGGACACTTGAACATGGGGATTCTCACATGTAACCCAGTTCTTGAGTCTTGTATTTCATCTCCTCATATTGATATCACATCACCTATTGCACCTAATGATGCAGATAGTGCGACAGTTTTGCCTTCATGTGATTCAGTGCAGCAGGATATTCATTGTCTTCCAGCTTCAGATTCATGGGATGATTACATGACAGATATTCCAGGTTTGTTTGTGGAATCCTACATTACAGATTTGGGAGACATCATTGATGACATTCATCTTCTCTTTGATGAAGGTGATCCTTCTTCGATTGTTGCGAGGGCACACTCTAACCCTCTTGTTCATTCTCTACATGATCATTCTTTCGAGGTTGACATGATTGTGGATACTTATGTACAGCAGTTGGAGGAGGTCTCTTTATTTTTTGAGGAGACATATGAGTCTTTGCATATTGTTCTACATTCATCTTCACTAGATGTTGGAGTTCCTTTTTCAGTAGTGTGGGTTGTTCACCACCTTTGGAGGTGGTATCTTTTAGCATCGACATGGGGACACTTGAGCAGTTTTCAGAGATTCCTTTCATCATGATTTTTCTTCATACATCTTCCCTTCATGATTGGGGAGACTTCATGGATACACCTTTGGTTTTGTTTCTTCCTAAGGGGAGGAATGTTGTTCGACGTTCGTGGAGCAGTTTCTTCATACATCGAGCTTCTATCATTGGTGCAGATTCTTCATTGAGTGAGGATCACAGTTTGACTTCTCTTCTTCTCTCATATGGGGGGGACTTTTTCCATGGGGTTTTGTTCCTCACATACTTCTATGAGAGTTCTCTTGTATAGCTTTCATCTCTCTTTTTGGGGGAGGGTTTTTTCCCATTGGGTTTTTCTCTCTTTCCCCACTTTGTGAGAGATTTCATTGCATTGGTTTGCATGCATTTGCATTGGTGCATGGGTACCTAACATGGCCTCGTAGCCGGGACCCATCTTGCATTGCTTAGTTGTATTGTAGACTTAAGTGCATTCCCCTAAGTTGCACTTAAGGGGGGGTGTTGGTGTAAATAATTATTCATCATGGATATTATTACACTTACTTAAGTTTACTTAGGATAATGCATTTCATAGTAGTTTGGATATGAGACACTTGGGTGTTTGTGCCACATTGGGATAGTGTGTGTAGGAGAAATTCCACCTTTTATGGTGTTGATCTTGTTATTACACTATCATATCCACTTATTGTGGAGTGATAATTCCACCTTCGGTGGGTGATCCACCTCATGTGGAATATTATATTATTTCTCCTACCTACCCACACCTATTTCCTACCTACCCTTGTTTCTCATTGAGCCACATGTCATGTTTGTGTGCTCATACATCCATATGGCCTTGCCTATATAAGCAGGCCTCTATTCATTGTATTGGAGATAATCCGGTTGATTGTTGATCATTTTCTATTGATGAGAATAAAGTTTATTCTTGTCCTATATTGTGTCTCTATCTTGTACATTTCATTGACCTCTTGATCTTGGCAACATCCAACAAAAATAGATCTTTAGTCTTATTAATTTTTGCATGATTACATTTTAATATATACTTCATTTTATTAGTATTTAACAATACCTTTTCATGTCATTTATATTTTAATATATAATTTTCTCGAATTTTGATATTTATTATTTTTTCTTTAAATATTAATATCTAAGCATGTCAAATTTACAAATCTTTAAATCAGTCTAACTTCCCAATAAATTGATTATTTTATTTATTTAATTTTATTTCTTTAATCAGTCTCTTTATTTTAATTTATACTTTTAGATATTTTAAATAAAATATTATACTTTATTTATTTATATCTTTTAAATAGTCTTATTTATTATATATTAATTTAACTTTCAAATTAATTATTATATTTTAATTATTTAATTCTTCAATCAATTTATTTATTTAAAATTCCTAAGTTTAATTTATTAATTATTATCTAATTTATGTTTTTGCTCAGGGTCCCATTCCGTAGGTCACTTGATGCAGAGAATCCACACATAAACTCACAAACTAGGGACAATCTATCCCAACTCACCTATATAGTAGGTGTGTTTCATCAATTAGGTGCTCTCACTCTCCTAATTCATCAACACCTTTCCTTTGTATTGACTCACAAACGCACATCACCCCTCAACCCAAGATTATCAAACACCCTTCATGATACTTATCTTCCATGCCTCTATACAAGACTCAACACCTTCATACATGCTTCAAGGACTCAACACACCTAGTTGCCATAACACTAGTCATTGGATTCACATTCAACATTTAGGACAGCCTATTTGGAATCACAATACCCTTGTTTGAGAAACTCATATGGGAATGGAACAATACTTCTCTACACTCCCTTGACATCAACAAATGCCAAACTACTCAATATTTCAACCCTACAAACTCAGACTCAACAACTCAATCCACTGTCTTATGGGTAGTCAACAACTTGTTTTAGGATAGTCACATATAGGTTCAGATGTTCAATTTTTAGAGATTGGTTCATTTGACCCCTCAAATCATAAAATGAAAATTTCTGGCAAGAATAAAGTTTGTTCACAACTTCATAATCTATCTACACACCAATTTTCAGATCCTTACTCGACCATATTTAGCCATACCAACATATTTTCGGTTGTCCTTACGAAAATGGTCATAACTTATTCATTTCTCAATAAAAATCAATCATACTTGAAGCAAACTAAATTAGACTCAATAATATTTCCAACCATATGATGTTTGCACCATAATTATTCCATACAAAAGAGTTCAAGTCTTTGTAATACACGGAAATCAGAATTTTACCAGTCTGAAACACTATTTTAGTCATCTATGACTTCATTAGCACGTGCCAAACCTTATGAGACACACCTGAACATGATTGAAAATGGGAGTATACATTGTAATATACATTCATGCCCATTTTTGGGCTTATTTGGCAATACAAATAAAAGATATCACATTTTAAAGGTCATTATTTACCCTAGATCAGATTATGACAGTTTTTACAAAAAATATTGGATCTTCCTCAATATAAAACCAAATCACGTGAAACAAATTGTATATGGCAGAGAAATTATCAAGGTATCATCAAAAATTGTTTTTCAAGACAAAATAATGATAAATCAAAGTGATTCAAAGCCTGAGATCAGACTGTTACACGTGGAAATTACAAGGAAAGTGCAACAAATGTCTATGTTTCAATTGATTGCTCTTCAAACTTCAATACAATCACCAATCCAACTTAATGGATGACCATTAAATAAAGTTTAATATATCTTACATTTTAGTATTTTCTTTGATCCCTCAACACATATATATTATTAAAAACAGTCTAAATAGATATATAAAATTTCATATATCTCCACTTAATAATATAATAATATAATAATATTATAATATAATTTATTTTAATAAAAAGATACTATATAATTATATATTAATTTATTTTATGTTTTCCATGTCGCGTCACGTGACTGGTACTAGCATATATACCTTAAATTTTAATTTAATTTGTATAAATTACGCTGATAGATATCCTTCTCGAGGCGCTTTTTTTTTAATGATATTACACCCTAGAGTCAAATAGGCGCCTCGAGAAGGATATCTCTCGACGTATTTTATAAGGGATCAGATTGGTGCAGATTTTTTTCCAAAACTCATTAATGAAAGTATTGGTGAATGTGGATTCCGTGGGATTGATTTATTGCATATTAGATGGACAATTTCTTTCTGTACTGGTGCAAAGCCTGCGAAAAGTTAATGTGGATTCCTAATTTCTTTCACAGATAAGCACCATAGATTTTTTACAAATTAGCTAAACAATTTAGGCCGGTCATTAAGGGTAAAAATTTCTATGTAAGCGATCGGGGCCATGAGATACAAAATCAGTAGGATGACTTCTGCGGAGTAGATAGCTTTTAAAAGATGGGAAAAGATGACAGATGTTATTTGATTGAATGAGAGGCACTCGAGTAATATCACGTACCATTTGTACTATGACGCAATCAACGTTGAAATGCAATTGAGTGTGTACCAAAGAATAAGATAGAATAGAAGCATCCACAAATTATATAATTACCTGTGCCACCGGGTCCCCCTATAATCAGATTTGACTAGCAATCCGTTTTCACCTTTCACACCTCTATTATAGTTCAATACTGGTCGATACATTTTCTAGCTGGCTCTCGCTATAAATAAATGTGAAGGCTATTTGACAATCTACGCTGAGAATCATTTCTATGATGGCGCAATCTGTTGTAGGTATGAAGAAGTATCATCACTCCTTCTCTCTCTCAATTCTTTTCTCGGGCGAATTCGATTCTTGAATGTTCTGCATATTTTGTTGTTTTAGAATCTTCTGCATATTCCATTTCTTGAACGATCGATTTTCTTTACTAAGAATGAAGATGCATTAAATAACGTTGATATACCCATGTGATATACAGAATTCGGACTTGTTCCCCAAATCAAGGGTCTAAGCAGTGGCGTAGATGGAAGATGGGTGGCGGCCCGCGGAGCAAATAACGATGTCGGGCAAAGAAAAGGGTACAAACCCATTCATGTCCTCCACAGTGGACGACGGCCGTCTCCACTGAAATGTGCAAATCAGAATCAACTGCAACAAGGTAGGCGAACTCCTTGGCAAGAACAAGATCAGCGGCCAAATGCACTAGAAGAGAAAGGGAACGCTTAAGCAAGTTATAAAGCACCCCTTCCTGATGAAGGCTATCCTCTGCAACAGCCTGGTGGGTACCCTCCCTACACTTACAGCCAGCCTGGTTCCCTTCCCTACAACCAGAGTGGTTACCCTTACTCTGCTTATCCTCCGCAACAGCCTGGTGGGCATCCTCTGCAACAGACTGGTGGGTACCCTCCGCAACAACCTGGTGGGTATCCTCCCTACAGCCAGGATGGTTATCCTTCCCCTGGTTGCTCTGCCTATCCACAGCAGTATCCTCCGAAGCAGCTTTACCCTAATGTGGGCTATCCACAGTATCAGTATCCTCAGCAGTATCCTCCACAACAGGCTTATCCTAATGTGGGCTATCCACAGTATCAGTATCCTCCGCAGCAGCCCTACCCGCCTTCTCCCCGGCGGTCAAAGTGGTCAACCATTGCAGATATGGCGGCTTTAGCAGGCCTCGCAGCAAACGTAGAGAATATCGCCCATGGCATCAGTGACATGGTCTAGCAGAGAGTGTCGATGTGTTATCCAAACTTTCTAACGATGTTATTAAAGAGCACTTTTGTTTATTCATTGTTTGTGGTATGGTGATATTGAGAGCCCTTTTCTTCATTCATTTCTTGTGATAGGGTGATATGCCGATATTAAGACTGCTTCTGTTTATTAATTGTTGCTTTGCTAGAATTCGTGATTGAGAGTAGGAAGATATCTATGTTTTGAGGGATGCATTGTCATGGTTCCTTTCATACCCTTGAGCTTTTGAGTGCAGATTCTTGGGAAGGTGTTAGGACAATGTTAGTATAGCTCTAAGTACTATAGACTCTAGATCTCTAAATTTGTGAGCAATGGTTGAGGTTATAAAGATCTATCAATAAGGATTAAGACATCACGTTCATACCTCTTTATATTTGCATTACATCAAATTGGGAGGATGAAGGCACTTGTTCATATTCTTAGCAAAGAATGGCAGTATGCGTAGTGCATGACTATACTTAATGATTGTAAGGAGTCTACTTTATATTGCATACAGGGAAAACTTTAAGAAACCCCCCCTTGGACAAGGTGTAAAAACCTGGCGAAAGTTGTATAATTCCCGAGGAAAATTTTAATTTTACAAACGAATTTTTGCGGTTTACGAAGAAAAATAATAATCTCCATTGGTGAATTAGCCGTGATCGCTCAAAGTTTGTGAAAAAATCCTAGCGAATTGTAATGTTTTTAAAACCCCAAAAATATTTGCATGGGCGAATTGTAATGTTTTTAAAACCAAAAAAATATTTGCATTGGCAATTTCAACCTATTTTCAAACCATTAAAAAAAAATATTGGCGATTTCAACCTATTTTCAAACCATAAAAATAAAAATATTGGCGATTTCAAGCTATTTTCAAACCATAAAAATAAAAATATTGGCGATTTCAAGATATTAACTTTAAGTCATTAAAACACGTGGCACGTAGTCGTCATATCTCTGCCTAGAAGACTACCCATTAGAGCATCTTGCGACCTAGCGACAAGCCCTTACGACTCTCTCTATCTCCAACTTGCAAGCTGAAAATGCTAAGCCTTCGTAACCTTGAGATCTAGCGACTGAGGGAAACTGAACTACCACTCGCCAATTCTCGACCACAAAATGTTAAGTCCTCGTCACCACAGCTACTTGGAGATAGTGGTAACTTTAACCCTTGTCGCGTACTCGCCAACATAAAACTATTTATCTCTTAACTGCTAGCAATTTACTCGCAAGCTCGTGGCTTGATCAGGTCTTCAGACATTTAACTTCGCAAGCTAGCGATAACCATTAAACCTAACCACAAACTGTCTAGTCACTAGCTCGTGACCTAAAAATACTAACATTAAACAAACATGAGAGCTAGCGACAACTATATGAAATGAGTTACTCGCTAACTCTCGCGGCTATAATGTATGACATCAGACCAACTCGAGACCTCGCAACCAAAGCAATTTCACTAATAATCTCTAGCTCGATAACATAAAATGCTAACACCCAAAAAGCCTGAGACCTCACTATGTAAACCCAAACCAACTTGTCGCCAGCTCACGGCTTGATCAAGTCTTCAGACATTTTACCTCGCGAGCTAGCGATAACCACAAACTATCTGGTCACTAGCTTGCAGCTTGATCACATCTTCAGACATTTTACCTTGTGAGCTAGTGATAACCATAAGGCTTGGATGCTGACTTGTTCCTGAGGGACTAGTTTGAAGGTTTCTCTTGAGTCGAGGTTGATTAGACAAGCGAGGACGACGGTTTCAGAGGCAGAAAAGGATTTGATAGCTTCTGAGTTAGAGACGGGAGATCATGGATTTCTCTGAGAAATAAGAGCTCAAGTTGCTTGTTGTCAACGATTTTGAAGCAGAATTTGTCCAATCAAGGAGGAATAAAATCATAACAAAATCGTTCACAATAGATGAGCCTTAGCAAGATACAGTGGATTTGATAAGCCTAATGATGACTTCTAGAGTCTATAGTCATGTTGGAAACCACCAAAATGATAATTTTTCATGTGAATGCAGAATGAGCATCACCAAATGAAGTGTGAAAATGTTATAAATACAATGGAGTGGTGACTTAATTGGTAGAAGAGAAAATAAACCTTTTTCATTTTCTGAGAGTGGCTTTTTTCCTCAGAAAGGAAGATGATGTTTGAGCAGGATCGTGTATGGAGTTGTACTTGTTGTGTGCTCTGTGATACCGGATGGGTGTTTTTTTGTTTTCTTCTATGTGAGTTTGTTTATTGTCGAGGGGTTGTGAAAGTGAGAAGGATTGCCAGAGGGGGTGTGAAAGCCTTTTCTTGTTAAGAAGGGCCAAGCATGGCACATCCTCTGCTTCTACTCTTCCATAGGATGGCAAGGGGTTTGAAGAAGGAGCATGCAAAGGAATGAAAGAAGGTTTTGTTTGGATGGGGAGTGGTAGCCAGTCATCTTTGTAATGACATGGAAGCTGCAACCCCTCCCCAACAGATTACATTTACCCTAACGCTCCTGTTTCCACTTTCCCTGATTGTGGGCATGAAGGCTCAAGTTCCTCTTTCCATTGTCTCTATTCTTGGGCATGAAGGCTTCCTCCTCTATTTGGAAATGATCTATTGGATAGAACATAACATCTCACATTCCATTCGAAGGCATTAGGGTGATAATGGCATGGCTCAAGCAGTTTTGCAAGTTGTATAGTCATTGGGGCTCCTTTTCTGGTTCCAGTAGTGATTCTTCATTCTAGACTCTAGGTGAAGGGAGCAAGTTGTATACTGTATAGTCATTTATATAGCAAATGAAAAGCATTTAGTGTCAAGCTTTGTGCAGGTTCTTGAAGGAGTTATATATAAATTATTAAATTTATTGTGTATAATTGTATCTCTTTCAAATGATAAAAGTCATAAGATTTAACTTTTTTCATTTGTTGCATTGTTATGGTGTATGTAATTTTTCATTTAAATTTTTTGTTAGTCTAGAATCATAATACATATTAATGATTCACCTCATTGTAAATTGTGGGCAGATTATAAATATAGACAGTCATAGAACACCTCCATATATATTACATAAACATCCATAGCATATAAAATCATAAGACTCAAGAGTATTAAGAATGAAAGTATTACTATTAAACACCACAATAGATAGGAATACATTATACAACATAATTAGTAAAACATCAAGACAACAGACCGGTGCCTTATCTTAGGGCATAGACTCTAAAGTCACTTTAAACTTACAATTCAAGACAACCTGATAATAAACTTCAATAATGAATAATGCCATTACATACACAACCCAGATTCATATGTAAACTGAAAAAGCCTTGACCATTCAATTCACCTCATTGTAATTGGTGGGTAGATTATAGACAGTCATAGAACACCTCCATATATATTACATAAACATCCATAGCATATAAAATCATAAGACTCAAGAGTATTAAGAATGAAAGTATTACTATTAAACACCACAATAGATAGGAATACATTATACAATATAATTAGTAAAACATCAAGACAACAGATCAGTGCCTTATCCTAGGGCATAGACTCTAGAGTCACTTTAAACTTACAATTCAAGACAACCTGATAATAAACATCAATAATGAATAATGTCATTACATACAAAACCCAGATTCATATGTAAACTGAAAAACCCTTGACCATTCAATTCACAGTGAAAACATAAATTCAACACAAAGACAATTATGTAAAGATCTCAAACTGCAAATGATATTGATATTATATTCATAATGATATCAGAAAGTAAATTCACAATGTGATTCAAGTTTTCAACTATACACTTATCAAATTCTTGAACACTTGAGCTATTATAAATTTATAATTATATAAGAGTTTTCAAGTTCAACATCAATAAAAGTGGCCAACTGGCCATCCCTCTCTACCGATTGAAAAGAAAAAGATTACTGTGAGTAATCTTGGGTAGCAACCTCAACCTGAGATTTCTTCTTTGGCTTTAGCATGGCTTGCCACCTGTCCACCTCTTTATCTGTTGGCCAATTGAATGCCTTTACCTCTTCCAACTTTGCAACTGAATCTGTCCATCTGGCATTTGTAACTACCCTGGACTCAACAATAAATTTTGCATGGTCAACCTCAACCTTGAATAATGAATCAAGCATATCATTAAGGAAATCAGCATCAACCTATTCATTTACATGCTTGATTATTTCTTCTTGCTCCAGAATCAAATCAAATTCGCTGGTCCAATCAAAAACTGATTTCAACTATCCATTACTACCATAAATTGAAGGCACCAATTTACTATAACCTTCCCCAAATGTCTGCAATTTTTCATTTATAAGCACATCCTTCCCTATGAAAAATGCATAAGGTGCATTCATTACCTCCACCATGTCTTTGGTGTCACTAATTTTGGGAGGGAACTCGTCACTATACATCATTGCAGTATCTAGCTTATCCATTAATCTGCTTCTTCCTGACCAAACATTGAACAAAGGTCCAAGAAAAGCGATAGCATCAGAGGATGTTTTACTTGCCTCTGTCAAAGAAATGTGCAAATCATGCACTACCATCAATTTTCCTTTCAATACATTAATCCTGTGTTTCAGAATTCCTGACACAATAGAGATAGCCTTGACATTTTGTTCCTTTTCAAGCTTTTCAATTTTCCCCGTGTATTCCTCCATTTTTGTTGTCACATCAACTGGTATTTCTTGTACTTGTTCTGTAATCTATATTGGAGGGGGCTCATTTGCAATTTTTTCTTTCAAATCCACTAACTCTTCCTCTAGAGCGCTCTTCTTCATCAATGTCTCTTCATATTTTTTATTCAATGTAATCAATTCGGTATATGTTTCTGTGTATCTTCTTGACAAATCCTCTGTGTTTTGATAAATTCATGAAAGAAACTTGAGTCAAAAAAGAGGCAATCTCCATGTCAGTTGTGTTTTGCAAGTTCCAGATCATTCTATCAGCTTTCTTTTCTACTTGGATATTTAGAAGGTGGGGCTTTTGAGTGGAAGGGGCCAAAGACCAAGCAACAAGTATCTTTGACTTAGGATTAAATCCTGATCCTCTTATTACATCTCCAATTTCAAAATCAGTTTTGAACATTGGGTCCTCTTACTTCCTAATCTGATCAATAATAAAAGTAGACTAGATATCCCAGTCAGGCATCATAATCATACCAGTACTCTTAATCAATTGTCTTGCCTGTTCCACAGATATTTGCTCCCTATCAAGATCATATTGCTGCAGTGCCTCGATGATCTCCTGTTTCTTTTCTTCATTTGCTTCCTCTATGATCAGATTTTGTCTTAATTATTTTTGTTTCAATCTTGACAAAAAACTTTTAAATTCATCTAACTTAATAAATTCATCATCTTTCATGAATTCATTTGACAACATCACATGCTCATCAAAGCCTTGAGCAAGGGCTTCATTTGTTTCTCCCTGTTCTTCATTCTGCCCTGCTTCTCTAAGATGTGTCCTTATTTGATGAGTAGGGTCTCTCCTCACAATTGTACCGACCTCACTGGTTTTTTGTTTCTTTGCAGCTAGGGTAGATTGAACTTCATCCCCACTCTCTACATCATTAGCAGACACACTAAGTGGCCTCTTACCATGTGAAGAATGTACATCTTGGGGGTCTTGCTGCTGAGCAGCCACTTCAGAATCTGGAATTGGAGGCATTTGTTCCATCAGAGTTTCATATAAACTCATAATTTTGTTAATCCTCTCCAAGTACGGGCTATCAAGGCAAAAACCTGAGAAACTAGGGTCAGCAGCCTTCAATTTTGCTTCAACTCTTATCAAATTTTTCCATTTTCTTCTCCTTTCTTGTACTTCATCTTTTCTCAGCAAATTTCTAACCACATCTTCATCATTCGATGGTTCATGGTCCTTTATTGCGGCCCAAGGTGTCATTTTTGGCATTGCAATTTTAATAAATTGTTCCAGATCACAGAATCTACACACAGAATTAACCAACCTATACTATTTAAGGAATTGTTTACTTGATCAAAGCAACTCCTACCAATCGTAAAATCAGACGCAACCCAAAGCCTAGGAAGTAAAGAACCCTTCTTGTTTTTATCAAGGTATTCTTTTTCAACTAGGGTCAATTGCCAGATAAACTCCATAAAAGCAATCCAAATTGGAACAAACTTTGGTAAAATATGGGGAGGCTGAGGACACCAATAGACTTTGATCATAGAAAAGTTATCAAAAAAATAAAAGTCCCCCCAGTTATGTGAAATAGACCAGTTTGGGACAAACTGGGAAGGTCTCAAAACTCTCCTAACATCAATTGACAATCGTTCCCTAATTATTCCTAGCATTTCCATAATTGGTGAAACAGTCCAATTTTCAAAGAAGAGGAAAGAAGAATGGGGAGAACTACTGTCCCAAACCTGGGTCTATCTTTGTATTGGCATTAAGACACTGAGTAATTCTTTGAAAAGCTCCAATTCTTTATCCAAGAACTCAACATTATAGAACAAGATTAAATGCATCAGCAATGAATAATGCTTGAATGTAGGGCTGGGTGCACCACTCTGAATTTCAACTAGAGCATTATGAATGTGTTCAACCACATAGCCCACATAATTGTAATCTTTGTTAACATTTGGGTGTTGAATGTCCATGGCCATCATTAGTAATTCAACTGACACTGTTGAATCTCCATCAAAACCCAACACTCTGCATAATCCATAGATTGTACAATGCATATAATGGTGGAAAGGTGTGATGTCAAATGGTGGTTCGATACTCTCTAGAATTATAACCGGCTTCCTATCCACCCTAGGCATGTATCTAGGGATTGCATGCTTCTTGATAACACCTTTGTATTTGTCATAATCCTCTGCAATCTACTCCAAATCTATATCTATACATGCAGAACCAGTAATCTGGAAAGCTTCAACAAAGCTAGCTCTGTCAATTGAAACTAGGGCAAACTGGTTCTTTCTTCTAATTACCCTAGATACTGGGCAATAGCATTTGGCCAACTCTTTGATCAAATCCACATCAACATACACATCTGGCACAATTAACTTTGCCATATTTAAATCCCAAGGGTTTGACATCGGGACACCCTTAACCCTATTATTCCATAAATACTTAAACAGAGCATAACCAATCATATTAGGTGTGGTAGGGTTTCTGCATTGGCTAAATAAATCTCTCCATGCCAAATGATTTGTATTCAAAGCAACGAAAGTCCTTGGCATGAAATCTATAAATTCTTCTTTGTATTTCTTAACCATCGTTTCCTCAGTGGCACTGGCCTTGGAACCTCCAGGTTCTCCTACTCTACTTGTCATGGCCTTGGGCTTGGGCTTGGGCTTGGGCTTGGTCTTGGAACCTCTAGTACCACTCATCGCCTGGCTCATTTTAGCTGCAGGAGAAAAACTTAACCAATTTTCTGAAATTTTCTCACACCCAACACTCCGAATTCTCCAACGTTGTTGCAAAGCTCAATTCACTGGATTACCTCGAAGATAGAATGCATTAATGCAATTATACAAAACCTCGGCTCAATCATGCAATTTATGGTATTTACTATTTCAGCACCGTCACTTCTCTCAAGTCTCATTAATTGCCACACTTGCATGAACTAGCTAGTAGCTACAGTCTGTGGCATTAATTCAAACTTCAAACTGAAGTACTCAAGTGAAATTTGAATTCATGCCCTTATATTTGATTAGCGATTGGCATTCAAAAATTTTACAGAACCTGGCAAACAAGTCCATGTGTTAGTGAGTTAGCGACAATTCTGCCAAAACCTCTTAATCGCAAGCTCGCAACCCCTTTTACAAATCCTCAAAGAATCTCACGAGTGAGCGACAACCATTGATCTAACAAAAAAACTTATTTCATCACAAGCTCACAACTAGAAACTTAACTTGACTTAAACCCTTGCGATCCCATGACAAGAAGACACTTAACTGCCATCGCATGCTCGCAACACTTTTTGACTTAAGACTTACAAACCCGCGAACATGCGATGACCACAAAATCAGACCAAAACTTACCTATCGCCAGATCACAAGTGCAACTTAAAATGCTAAACAACTTCAAAACCTGCAAGCAAGCAACTTAACCCCATCGCATGATCACAAATTAAAATGACCTAACCACGAATACCTTGCAACCTTGCGATAACATAAAATCACATCCAGTCGCAACCTTGCAACATAAAATGGTATTTGGGAATGGGCGCCATCATTAATGCAATTGTACAAATATCAAAATCTCGGCTAGATCATGCAATTTATGGTATTTGGGTGCCATCACTTCTCTCAAGTCTCATTAATTTCCACACTTGCATGAACTAGCTATTGTGGCATTTGATTGCGATTGCCATTTAAAACTTTTACAGAACTAGACAAACAAGTCCACGTGTCAATCCCCATCTTTAATCGCACACTCTCAACCGATTATAACAATTAGGAAAGGAACCAGCGAGTTAGCAACAATGCTACCAAATCCTCTTAATCGCAAGCTCGCAACACCTTTTACGAATCCTCAAAGAATCTTGCAAGTGAGCGACAGCCATTGATCTTCATCAAGCCCTCCAGTCGCAACCTCACAACATTATTTGTAATATTCTTTCTTTACCTGCTAGCTGGAGACCACTACAAATCTAACAAAATAACTTATTTCATCGGAAGCTCACAACTTGAAACTTAACTTGACTTAAACCCTTGCGATCTTGCGACAAAAAGGCACTTAACCACCATCGCATGCTCGCAACACTTTTTGACTTAAGACTTACAAACCAGCGAGCATGCAATGACCACAAAATCAAACCAAAACTTACCTGTCGCCATATCGCAACTTAAAATGCTAAACAACTTCAAAACCTACGAGCAAGCGACAAAACCAACTAAGTTGCGATACCAACTACATCGCATGATCACAAATTAAAATGACTTAACCACGAACACCTTGCGACCGTGCGACAAAATAAAATCACACCCAATCACAAACTCGCGACCAAAGAGATTTCATTAACAATCTCCACCTCGCTAACATAAAATACTAATGCTCAAAAAACAAGAGACCTCATGATTTAAACCCAAACCAACAGGTCCAACACTCACTAACTCGCCACTTAAATTGTTAAACATGAAATTTATTTGCAAGTTAGAGATGAAACATTAAACATGTCTGACCAACCAGTTTGACCACACTTGGCGATGACATGGACAAATAAATAGAGGACAAATCATATTTTCAATGCATGACTTCGGTTTACTAGGCAACTAAGAAAAAGAAAAAACACAAAACCCTAATCGCCATGAACATCATTTTAAGCATTTACTATAGAACAGTAGAAAGGTTCTAGCAGTAATAGTTATGCACTATGAATAATTTTATGGATCTTGTGACACAAATTGTTGCATTTCATGTTCAACATAATGTGGAACCAAATACCAATTTACTAATAATTCAATTGTTTAGTAATAATTCAAATTCACAATTTAAAATATGAAATAAGTATCGGTTATACTTCTAATTGACAAATTCAAGGAATATAATATCAAAAATCATCAATGACAACTATAGTATTGCAATTTTGCAAATTGAAATTGTAATATGACTCAAGAACTGTAGTATAATTATAAATACCTATAAACTGACTGCTAATTCACTTCAGTGACTCAGTCCGACTATCTGAGGCTTCTATATCCCAAATGGACTCAAGATCCAGAAAATGACTAGCACTAATAGGTTCATCTTCATTCTGAGTTGGGTATTCAAAAATGTCTTCGTCTTCATGCTAACTTTGAGTCTGTGATCCATCATATTCATTTGTCTCAACACTAGCACTAGTAGAAACATCACCAGCTTTTAAAGTGTTGCACACCCCTCGTCTTTCACGCATGGAATTCTAGATTGCCAGTGCCCTATCATATGGAAAATCTCTAACATTATACTGGGTTACAAACAACCTCAATCAAGTTTCCAAATTCTTGTCTAATTTGTTTCTAATCTTTTATTTCAAAAGCCCTAATGCACTGAAAACTCTCTCATCTTCCACCAACCCCAATATCATTGTTTGACATAAATCAACAAGTTTCAAATATTTTGGTATTGCAATACGCAATGCTTCACTTTGATCTATCCTTTTCCAAAGCCTTGTGATTGATCCAGGTTCAAATGGATTCTCCAAGTCAACCAACTACTGTTTCATAACCAATGCAAACTGTTTATATTGTTTTCTAAGATGATCTGAATTTAAAATACCTTCTATTGGCTGTCCATTGCAATATGCATCTTTTGAAAATGTCAATATCAATTCCTCTAGTTTTTTATGATACATCTTTGCATCATTTGGATTATCTCCAATTGAATGCCGAAATTGAGGATACACACAACCCATGGCTTCAAGTATTTCTTCTTGAGGGAATCTTTCATGAATCTCAGTTGAAAGTTCATATGCAATAGACTTCAAATTATCACTAATAGATTTAACAATCCTGTCAAAATCTTCCTTTTTAACTGGTAGTGCTCTTCCTCGCTTACCCATCTTAGATTGGTACATTGGTATCTGAAATCCTTTTACAAAGACACATAGCTCAATTTTGGTATTGAAATGTAAAAAAATTTCAGCATGATTCAAATCTGTAATTATCTGCCACCTAAAAAAATTTGGGCTTCGCCCTGTTAGATCTGAATATAGACCATCCAGGCTCAAGCATGTCATTTTATGTAGAGTGCTATACTCATTGATATACATAGTTCTGTCTTGGGCTTTCTTAACAAGTTTTTTCATTGAATCCAGCATGGGGAGAAGACTAGCTAAAGTTAACAGAGTCTCTATATCACTTAACTTATGTAAGAGATCAGGAGCTTTGTCTACTATGAGGCGTTGCTCATACATTAGACTAATTAAGGATTGATATTCTATTAGAACTTGTTCCACTGGTCCATGCAAGGAGATCCATCTGGTCTCAACATCCCTGAGAAGCTTGTTTCCTCCTATTACTCCCTCAGCAAAAATCTAAAATTCTGCAAAATGTTTAGGACTTCGGCAAAAGTATGAGTGGATCTCATGGACTAGATCTTCAAATTTTGACACTGTAGGGAAATTGCTTACAATTCTATATGCTAAATTCATTCAATGGGCCATGCAGTGAATGCCAACCATGTATGGTGCAATACTAGTTTATAATCTTGCGCAAAGACCGGTCCTTTGACCTTGCATTACTGCAGCTCCATCAACTCCAACACACACCAACTTCTTGGCAATTGTCAAGTCATCCATACCATCAATTTCATTCAAAGCTTTCTTAACTTCCAAATATAAATTTTTTGTTGTTGAATTGCCCCTCATTTTACGAACACAGAGTAGATGAGCTCGGTGGACGTGTTCTTTTACAATATACACATGCATGCAAAACCAAACAGTGTTATCTACCGCAGTAACTTCATCTATGGATAATGAAATGAAATTTGACTCTTTTACACTCTCTTGTAAATTTTGTTTTTCCACCTCAATGAGATAGTTTGCCATTTCCTATCCAGCATTTATTGACCAATGTGACATAGGATAGTGAGGAACATTCAAAAAAGATAATAAATTAATAAATTCTAGGAAATCTTTCATAGGACGCCCTCTCGACATAATATGAAAAAAAACACTCATCTGAACAGTCTTTGCCAAGTTTGCATCTTTCGCTACATGTTCAAGCCCAACCTTGATTGTATTTCCAAATCCACTATTACCAATCACTGTCATTTTGTGGTTATGCTCTTCATATTCCGCGGCATACTTAACATGAAGACATTCTTCCTTTGATTCCCATCTTACTACTCATGTTTCCTTTCCGTCTATGATCTGTTTTTCATAAACCTTATCAATATGCTTTTCTATGGTGTCAAGCTTTAGCTGCATCTTCTTCTCTCTTTTTGTTTTCCAGCTACAAATCTTACACCTGCATTCTGTTGGTTGTTCATCATTGTTTGGGACCGGTTCAATGAATGGGTACTATGCTACCCAATCAATCTTAAAACTCCTTGTCATCTCCCACTCTCGCCCTAGTTTTACTTTCTTTTTTCTTTTCTTCCTACCAACATCATCTTCAATACTAGCATTTGCATCCAAGTGAATTATCTCATTGTGTGTATCCCTTACAACATCTTCTACCGTGTCAATATTTCCATCCTCATTTGATGCATTTAACTCAATGACAATCCCACCTTGTGGTGGTGGTGAGCTACTGTGAATGGCTTCTGCAACTACAGAAGTTGATGGACCAGAAAATTTGCCATTCCAAAGAAAGACTTTATGGTAGTATCTTTAAGTTTAAGTTTTGGGCGTTTTGATGGCCTCTCAATCCCTTCAGTTTCACTGCCCTGAGGAGTCTTACCCTTTTCTGACATCTCAATCCCTTCACCACCCTAAGGAGTCTCACCCATGTTTGACTGTGACATCTTGAGTCTTGACCTCTCACTACAAATTAAAAGTTAAAACTAATACTATCAAGTATGAAGAAATGATTACTCACCTTTATGCCTTCTCAATTCTCTGAATCAGGAATCAGGAATGCCTGTGCCTGTGTTGCAGGATTGTAACTCTGGCCCTCCGCCCTATAATGTGACTGAACTTCGACTTTCCAACTCAATTTGCGGAATATGAATCGAGACTCAAGAGCTCCCAATTTACTAATCAGACATGAACAAATTGTAAGAAAGAGTGTATTTATAGCAATCCATGATTGCATTTTTGCCAAATTGCGTGGGGCCCGAGCGACGCAATTGCCAATAAACATTTAATTTAATTGCATTTTTAGTGAATTGCGTGGGTGTGCAATGAAAATTTAATTTAAGCGTGGTGAAATGGGTCCTCGAATGCTTATAATGTTTTAATTGATAATGGCAAATTTGGTTGACGTGTGCAATGAACATTTAATTTACCATTGGTGAATTAGGTCCTAGGTACGTGGTCATTTTCCTATTGTTGGCAAATAACAGAGGTGATCTAATACCCATGTCCGAGCAATTTCAGGCAAATATTATGGGCATGCATGTTGGTGATGTGTGGTCAATGGCAAAGCCAGATTCTACAGTGCACCGCTAACCCCAAAATTTTGGGCAATTTGACCACGACTTTGCCCCAGATAATTCGCATGAAATTCGCCAATTGGCGAAGAATCGCCACTAAAAAACTCTCTGATTGCATATGGTTACATCTAGTTAGTATAGTAGAATCTATTTATTTTGTTTATATAGAAAATCTTGATGATTTTGACAGATTTTATTACATATGATCAAAAGCTAAAGTTTTTTTTAGTCCATCGATTATCATAATTTTTAGCAATTATTTTTATTGGCTTTTTCTTTGTGTTATTTTGTATCATGTAGTGGAAAGGATCTAATAGCTGAGCATTTATCAAAGTTCATTATGGTGTTAGCACTTAGGCCTTCGATTCAATATATTAAAAGAATTTGGAGTTGGGAAATAGTATATTAGTGAAAATTTAATAAGGAAGTAATACATGTGTAACTATACCCTTCACAAGTCATGTCAAAGAAATAATCAATTATATGCTTCACACATAAGGTGATTTATAATGCATGTCTTGGTGAATATTATTTCATCTAATACTTTTTTCGATCTTTTTTGATAACTCAATAAAGATATATCTCATTCAACGATTAAAGATGTATCTCATTGGACTACATCATTTATAACAAACCCCCCTAAAAAAACATGGGCATTGATTTGGAAATGTGCTATTTAAATTATTGCTTTCTAACAAAGGTATAAGAATCATTTATGCAATAAATTTAAGAAGAAAAACGCATGGAATTTGGCACATAAAATGCTTAAAATAAATAATTTATACAATAATGAAAAAAATTAAAAGAAATGTTAATAAAAAAATGCTACCATTCTCATCGAAGGTGAAGAATAAATAATTGAACACTCATAAAGGACATTGTCTTAAAAAATGATGCAACAATTCTTCTTAGTAACGGCAATCCATCAAACCCTACAAGAATAGGAAAATGCAATGAGTAGCTCTATCACGAACCTTATTTTTCCATAATTATTTAATTAGGAAAATAATGTTTATTTTTCGCAAATGAATTGGAAATGAAATGAAATTGGAATTGTGAATGAAATAAGATAGGATGTCGAATGTACTGAAATGATTTATATACAAATGAATGATTAGTAATAATTTTTATTGTAAATTGGGATTGTCATTGCTAATGAACGATTGAGTGCAAGTGAATGCAGGAACAGGTGAATGAAGTTGAAGGCGAGAACATGACTCAAGTAGAGTTGTTTTTAACTATTGACTTCGGTAGACTAAGGGAATCTGACACACCACAATAGTGAAGTTATGCATATACATTTATGTCTACATTGGTGAATGATTTTGAGTCATAAAAATGTTATGTTTAATTTGTCTATGAAAGGTAGAAAAATTTTTAATAATTTGAATTAAATAGTCACTCTATGATTTAACGTCCTTTGTGTGGAAATATGTGAATTATCAAAACTATAATTAATGTTTAGTTTTTGAAACTATACTATAGTTGTACGTATTTTAAATGTATATTAGGACTTGATCATATATATATATATAGGTAAATATGATTCATGTTTAATTATATTGATTATTTTAATATAATTATTTATAAGTTGAATAAATTGGAGTTTACGACCTAACGTATCATATCTCGAATGATTATTGTTTTTTGTACAAAAAAAATGCATCTTTATTAATGATCTTTTTTATATTGATGCAAGTTAAATATACATGGTAATGGACAGCTTCGATTCTATCGGACACACATATATACGTATATATTTTGAGGAGAATAATTAAACTAAGTTTATGCGATCATAGTCCTATGATACAAACATGATTATTCATAAAATGTATTTATGAATATTCGCATAAATGTAAATTATGATTATATATTATTTCTATAAACATTTAACTTTAATATTTACTTTGCAAACTATAATATAGTCGCATATTACATTGTTATATTAGAAAGGTGGTGGGTTTTTAGATACCATAGCATAGCAATTATGTCGCATGACAGTTAGGGTGGCCGACTAGGCAAAAACTATAGGTTAACTCAGACCTAAGGATAGCGACTAAATCGCAATTTAGCTAGGAGTTGATAGGGTAGAAATAGAGTAGCACGTAGGCATAGACCATTAGTTAAATGTAGAAATTTAGAGGTTTAAACGTGGAGATTATGGCATTAAACTAGGCAAAGGCTATCAACTAAACGTATAACTCAGAGTTGCATCGACGTGGAAACAATGGCCATCAACCTGGCAGTGAAAATAAAGAACTTGCTCAAGACAAACACTTAAGTGTTTATAGACAAGTCTAACTTGCCAACCTCTCCATCGAGCAGGTAATCTGCTATAGTTTCACAGTCAATGAGGGAAGAAACCCATGATAAACTAAAGATAACTCTTCATTCCACGTATAAATAGAATCGACTAGTAACATCCATGTTGAATAAAGATTGAAAGTCCAAAATCGGTGGCATAGAACTGCAGGAAGAAGTGGCAAATAATTGCAACAAGTAATAAGATAAAAGGCACGTGGTGCCATAGTAATAGGAATATCAACAATAGGAAACTGTTGCATAGTTGAATCATGCACTAGAACAGAAGAAATTGTATTTAGACTTGCCATTCTATTAGACATGGAGATGTGAGAGAGAGTTAAACGTAGACTCAAGTAATAGACTTCAAATCAACAACAACAACTGAGCCTCTAAATGGGGAGAGATCGCAGGAAAAGTGAGGATAAATAGAGATGTAGGATAGGAAGATACACACTCGCAAGAAGAGACACGATAGACACACGAGAGAGGAAGAACGATAAGAAAAGAGTAGAAAGAATAGAGATTAGGAAGGATTGGAGATTTTGGTGTGTTTACGACCGAGTCGTAAAAGATCAAGGATGATCATCTCCAATTTATTGTCGAACTTAGAGTTTACACTCATGAATGAGTGTTAATTACTTTATTATCATTAGAGAATTCTCAGAGTGTAGAAGGATAAGGATTAGGAATAGAGAGCTCGTGAGAAAGAAGAGCGCCGAGGAGGAAAGCATTGGAATCCGGACATATTACAGACAATTTGAAGTTATCAAGGATCGTAATAGCCATGGATCACGCTTCTTGAGGTAGGATCAAATCTAATATATTTGTTGAAGAGATTTAAGAGATTAAGAATGATCTAGATTTAGATTTATGAAATATTCTAATGAAAGAGTTAGAGTCACATTATGAATCAATTTATAATTGTTTAAATTCTGATCATGCAAATAGAGATGCATTAATGATATATTTTATGAAAGTTGGTTGATAAACTTAGTGAAACTCTAGAAACAGAGTCAGAGGATAGAAAGAAAAACTATGAAATTGAATTGCGAAGAAAATGAAATATAAGAATTATGACTTATTTAATACTGAAGTTATTTTGATATCACAAAAAAAAAAAAAAAAGACTTACACTTTCGAATTTGATCCTTGCATGAAAAGTGAAAAGGTTCTTATCAAGTGTCTCATTTAAAAAGCCATATAGATAGGCATTTTATGGACTTGCATCATATTAGATTGTCGTTATGGTAAATTAGTGAAATCAGTGTGATAAGTTTTAAATCATGAAAAGTCACATATTAGTATTAAACCAAATATGATGCTTTGAGTAAAGAGGTAAATGAACCACGACACGAGAAAAGATAGAGAGAGTTTAGACGAGATAAACTTAGAACTCTAAACCGTAAGAAATGGAATGCATGTTACTGATTATGCTATTTAATTGTTTTGATAATTGAATAAAAGAATGTGTACTCATTTTATTCAATTTATATGTAAGATACATACATGTCTTACACCTTCTTAAATATTTAATTCCTGTCTTTAAACTACTTGAAAGATAGAAGGGAAAGATTGTATTCTTTCAGATGTATATTTGTTTATCCATGAAAAACTGCTTCCTGTCAGATAGGATTGGTAGTAATAAAAGATTGATTCTTTCAAATTTCATTTAATGAAAGATTGTCTTCTTTAGCATTGTATTTTATCTTACCAGAAATAGGAAGCTAGAATTGAAAGGAGAAATATTGTCTTCTTATTTTGTAGTTATTCGAATGATTTTGATGAAAATATATTTGCTTTTCAAATTATGAAAGATTATATTCATTTATGAGAAAGTAAGGAAATAGTGTTTAATTTATGAAAGTGATAGGAAAGACGTTATATCAGTTAGTTAAAAGATTCTTGTTTGTGGGAACCAAGCTATGGATAGGCTTGTGTGTAGAAAGTCACCTTTCGGGACAGGTGCCGAATATGGATTCTTAGAGAGAATAGTTTCTTTTTCCAACTATTTATTTTTGTTGTGCATGGCATTATACTCGGTCGAGTAATTATTTGAATTATCGATAGAAATAGATGGAATTCATTATTTTATGTTCTCTACCATATCCTTGAATGGTAGTGAATGCTTGTTTCTTAAATGAATTATAAAAATGAAAATGCTTGTATCATCTAGGCACGCACCAGATTCCCTCTTGCCTTTCGAACTCTTTGGTTAAAACAATTTGTGCAGGGTCGGGTATTCTTGATTGACCAAGAATTCTGGGGAAGCGTAAGCTTCAAGGTTGGGCGAAAAAAGTACCTGAATCTTGTTCTCATCTTCATGCTAAAGATTCCATTGGCGATAGCTTGGGTTGCAGATCAACGGACGCATCTCACCCTTTACTTTGTATTATTTTTTTATTGAATGAAGAATCATTATCTTTCATAGAAATTTCGTGTTTGTTACGATCTAAATGGAATGATCATATGAAGCTATGGATGGAAAAATGGAATGAAATGGATTTATTTACTGATGAATGAGTTTATTTAAGAATAAAGAGTATTTTGGCTATTATTGAAGTTAGCATGATTTATGTCTTTACATTTTTGTATCAGAGCGTAGTTTATAACTCTAGGGCCTATGAGTTCACTTCATGAATGAAGTCATGTGCTTGACAAACTTGCTATTGGATATTTAATGCATGAAACTTGCAAATAAAGGAGCATAAAGCCTTTTCAAGGTGAATTGATATGCCTTTTAAGGTGAATTGATGACAACAACCTAGGAGGAGGATGGTTGATTAAGGAAGAAATATTTCCCTCCTACTATGATATGAATTCAGGATATTCAAGATGAGAATTATAAGGTTGAGGAAGGTAGTTGTTTACTTCTAGGATGAAAGAAGAAAGGAATCAACTCCTAAACCAAGAAAGAAGAAATAGCTAAGCAAGCTGAGTAGGGTAACGAAAATCTCATCTACCATTCCCTTGGGAGACAAGAATAGTTGGACTATCCTATTGAGGAGATAGATGAAGAATGAACATCTCCCTACTGAGTCAACTATAATTAGTTCAGATGAATCGAAAGGAAGTACCCCATTGACTCCATGAGAAGAGATATAAATTTGGGTGATATCATTAATGAAAAATCGATAAGTAAAGTTGCTTTTTGGGAAATCAACATGGTGTCCAGATAGATTGAGAAAGAGTATCTCCTAGAATGACATACTTAATGGACACATTCGTCGGATGATAGTAAGAGTTGGGTAATTATACAGTGTTAGTTAACAGATTGGATTTCCCAAAATTTATTAACAAATACTCATGCTCGCCCAGTAGGAAACCAATGAAACCAAAAGTTGGGTAAATAATGTTAATTTACCCTCTACATAAGGGTACAGCTCCCCATATGATGTTCAATGAATTTTGACCAAATTTTATCATATAATTCACTTTTAACCAGAAAGCAAAGAAAGGCTTTAACATTCACTTGTCAACACAAAATGAATGCCTCACAAAGATTATTGAAATATATAACAAAACATTAAATTTCAAATAATGATTATCCTATATGAAGTGATCAAAATATTTGAACTCTGATTGATACTCGCTCATGCCTCATGCGACAAGGGGAATAAGAATATTCAAATGCTTTCAACTAATTTCATTCATCAAATTGATTCACAGACTTAATATTTGATAAAAATCAGAGAAGGGAATCCAATACATGAACATATAAATATCCCAATAAAAAATTTTATATATTCAAATGCATAGGTTTCAAAAGTTGTATTTGACATTCCACTCCATTCAAAGATGGGGTATTTCACTGAAATTAACAAGTAAAACAGTTTGTCATCTTAATTTTTACAAAATTTTATGGATCCGCACCAAAACATCCATTCCTAATACTTATAGCCACCAGGCTAACCTAATAGCTAAACACAAAGCTTCAAGAAATAATCGTTTGTAATTGAAATTAACTAAAAAATGGCCAAGAGCCGTAAACAAATCTATAATTGCAGAACAGGAAACCATTTTTGATTCATCCTATTGGTGAGTTGTGCCACGTATATTTTGCCATTCCATATGAGCCGCTAAAAAGTTGTGAACAACTTGATAATGTGGGAGCCCAATGTGCAAGATGCATTCCTTCTAGACTTCTTTATCCATACTCACTTCCATAACTTTAGTTCTGTGTGTTTCCAATTGATCAGAATAGACAACCAACATAGATTTGATTCTGGCAATTCTAGAGAAGTCATCTTTGGTTAAAGATTTTGATTCTTTAACTAGGTTCATCTTTCCTTTGAAATTCTCCACCATATCCACTGTCTTCTCGATGGTTTGTCTGTCTTCCTCGAGAAGTTGTACATCAATGCACTTCAAGTCTTTCTGCATTACAGCAATGAGTTCTTTCAATTCCTTCAACAACTTAATGGATTCTTCATGGCCTTGCTTAATGATTGAATTTCTCCATTCAATATTTTCTTTTGCCACATACAATATCTTGTCATCCAAATCTTTAACCGCCTTTCTACACATCTTTCATCTGGATCAGCACTGCTGCCCATTTGTTCCTTTCTTTTTCCCATGCTATCACCTCTGTTTCAAGCTCCTAGGTTACAGTTATAGCATCCTCGTATACCCTGATCAGATTAGCAATATATCCTGCTCCCTGTTGAATTATGGATTCAAGCCATTCATCGAAGGTTTATGCCATCATATGATTCCTCTGAACCTTATCCAACAAATTTTGGTTCATTGGCGATTTAGGATCAAAACACAGAGAAATTTATGACAGGGGTTGCGGGCTGGGATGGTGTATGGCATTGATGTATTTTTCCATCTGTTTAACAACTTGTTTCAACTCCTGCTTGTCCTTCTCATCCTTCCATGTTCTTCATAACATCCTTTTTGTGGAAGACTCTAAATGTTTCGTGTCCATAGCCCTTGAAGCGGTTCCTAAATCGATCTTTGCAATGGAAAAGTCCTTTTTAGTAGCATTTTCTAGATCTTTGTCTGAAATTGGCTTAGCCATTTCAGCTACCCAATGCCCTGTATTCTCATCCACCTCCAGCATGGCCTCTACTTTTAGTCTCTTAGACTTAGACGTCTTTCCAAGGCATCTACTCACCATATCTTCTATTGGAACGCTGATAGGAACCACATTTCATTTCTTGCTGATTGAGGCTCCCAACCATCTGGAAACATTTGGGGATTCTTTCGTTGGTGGCGTCTGATAGTCTGATGAATCCATGATAGCCAAAGTGGCCACCTGATTGAGATTATCCTTGGGTTGTTCTTTCTGTTTATCTGCATCTTGACTTGTAGGGATATTTGCCACTGGTTCACCCATAATTATTTGTGCTTCTTCACTATCAAGAATTATGATGGCTTCTTCCCTTGTAGGTTCTTTACTTTTCTTCTTATTTCTGGAACGGGTGACTTGAACTGTTGAAGAGCCAAATAGTGATTCCTTGTACCTCTTAGTTTGAACCTTCTCACTCTCTGTATCAGTAGCACCTACAATATCAACAATTATGTCAGAGGAAGAAATGAGTGTTTGTGCAGCAGTATGGGGTTGCTCAACTAATTTCTCAACTGAGGTAGTGGTCAGTTTCATTCCAGATTTACAGTTTCTTAACCACTTTTCTGTTCTCCTTATAACATTAAAGCATTTGGATTGGATATTTTCTTCTTCTCTCCTATCCCAGTCAATTTTAGGAATAGGTTGCTTATGAATTCTTTTATTGAACTCTGGGTCCAATACATCTTCACCTTCCTCTTCATGTACTCCTATGTTCATTGATAATTTCATAGTAATGATTTGTCGCAAAGTGAACCTTGACCATAATCTTCTTCGGACTTCAAATTCATCACAGCAATCTTCCCAGTAGTCTTCTAACTGGGGTATATGTGAAAAGTTCACATCAACATTCAGGTGTTTTATTGCATATCCTTTACTATCAAACCCCGACCGAGCAACATAAGGCTGCAGCTTCATTTTCTTGAGTTCCAATTCTAAATTCAATGCATCTGAAGTAGTTTGGCAGCTGTAATACCCAAGTTGAATTGGGAAAATTGTTCCAGACTCACTTTTCATCCCTAATTTCTTATCAACATGAGCTAACTGTCAGTAGACTTCCAGGAGCACATAACTATCAAGAGTATATCTGGGCAGTTTGAAAGGTTCATCTTCAAAGCCTCCAATTCTAATATATGTGAACCTAGGAAATTGAATAAAATAACTCCCATAAGTACTAATCAATTTTAATGCTTTGGAGAACATTCTCTTATTCAAGTTTCCCTGTAGTTCAAAAGTTAACCTTCCTGCAAAGACATCACTCCATCTCAAGAAGTTTTCTGTATACCTCTGTCTCTGCAAGTGTGGATAGAACTCATAGACTTTCATTCCATCAGCCCATGGTTCTTGATATAATCCTGGCCATTCTCTGATACAAGCTAAAATATAAAAAAGGTAGGAAGACATATGAAAACTGGCTATTCCAACAAAATTACTCAAACCCTCATGCAATCTCTCTGCAATTACTTGTGCCCAATCAAGGTATTTCTCACCAGATAATAACACCTAAATGTAAAAATACATCCAGTCTTCCCAATAAAAGGCATGTGAATTCCCCTTGAGCCTGTTCAAAAGAATTACAATATCCCTCACTTCAGTAATAAAATGCTCCCTTGTCAAAGGTTTAGGTAACCTAGAACCTCCCTTCTGCATTTTAAGGAGCCAATTTCTAGCAATGACACTCCAATAAACACTTTTCTTCTCAAATAAAAATGCATATGAGGTTCCTATGGACCAATCTTTGTATGGCTCTTTGTGAGGGATCTCAATCGCAGCCATTACTATTTCTCTATCAATCCACACTAAAATGCCTCCACCAGTGGCCTTAATACACCTGTCACTAGCATCATATTTTCTCATGCATGCATACACTAATTCGAGGCAAGGAGCAGCGATTGGGAAAGCAATGGCTTCAACCAAACCGGTGTGAACTATCTTTTCCATCATGGAATTGGCCTTTGGATTCTTAGCCCTTTCTAGAAAATTCTCTAACTCATCCTGAACTAAAGCCGTATCATCTAATTCTGGAAGGATACTAATTAAGCATGAGGTTTGACCCAAGTTCAAAAGTATTGCTCTCATGTTTGCTTAAAATTGCATCAATCAGACAGCATTCAACCTCGAGGCAAGGAATTACACTAACAATTTCAGAGCTAAACAAAGCAGGGGAGGTTAGGGATTAAACTCACCTGTCTTCACCATCAAACTGTGTAACCCTCGGAAAAACTAAGCTAAATTACCTTCCGTGTCCTTACTCTTCGCAAGTAGCAATAATGATTTTCTTACCTGAGAAGCATCATATTTAAGGATGGAAAACACTGACAAGTACCAAAGCATGCTTTGCCCTAGCTCATTTATCCGTGTAAAACTTCCCATGATTTGATATAGTTCTGACATGCTCATTAATTAAGAATCAATTCCTCATGATTGCTTTCCATAATTATAGTTTGAAAACATGGAAAACAAGAAATATTCTGCTCCCATCACACCGCCTTTATCTCCTAAACACCATCAAGCTGATTTAAAACAATGCTTTGAACCTTGAACTATTTCAAAAGAAGTTCATTGGTTCAAAGTTCAAAGACAAAAGATCGACACTTGCGGCAAAGAAGAAAGAAATAAAAGAAAATTTCAATGATGTGAAAATGAACCTTGAACCTTGAACCATTCCAAGAGTGGTTCAATGGTTCAAGTTCAAGACGACCACAAGGACTGACATTAAAGGGACAGCCGCAATACATAAGACAAAAGACCACTTGAACCTTGAACCTTGAACCAGAAAGGTTCAAAGTTCAAGTTCAACAACTATGCTAATGAAGACTTAGAACTTAATAGACCACATTTCCTTTGAACTAGAACTTTGAACTTTATAAAGGGTTCAACAGATGAGTACGAAACTCAAATTAATGAATACTTAATCTTTACGATACTCAATAAAATAATGACCCCTAATTGATAAGCTATAAGCGGATAAATAAGGGGTAACATATAGTAAAGTTGTAAGTTGGGATTTTATTGATATACAAGTGATGGTTGTTATTAGAACCTAGATGCTTAAGATTGTTGATTTATTAGGCTGATAATTATTCTAACTTATCTCTTGCGAAAGATATTATTCTATGTCTATAGTGTACGAGGTAGGTACTATATGGATAATAATTATGGATGATATGATGAAATCTTCATAGGACTCTGTATTCTAGTTTGTGTCCTTATCTTTAAACATGAAATTGTAGGTACTATGTTTTATACTCTCTCTCGCACACTCTGGAAAAGATACCCCAAGGTATTGTAACACTCCTTCTTATGAGACTACTCCTAATCACTCAGTACATTTGATATGTATTCAGTTTGATACCTTATTTGGTTTATTGATGAATTATTTGATAATTGATTTTTGGATTAATTTTGACTTCTTGACTTGATTATATTTTCTTTTCTTTTTCTAAATGGATGAGTCACCAATTTTCTATTTTACGGCCCTTGGTCACAGTTTACTTAATGTTTCAATATGCTCATTTTATAATTTACTGTTGAAAATGATCACTTGTTCTCTTAACCTTTGTGGTGGCTGATCTTATGTTTAAAATTTTCATTGTCTTTTGGTTGTATATTGCATTTTGTCCTTATCATGATCATAGTGAACCCCTGATAGTATGTCCAAGAGAGTAAGAGCAGAGAGTGTACCAAACATAGGTGTTGTGTCAGTTAGGGCAATAATACTATGTGTTGTGTAATTTTTAGTTTGAGTAAATTCAATGTGTCGTATAACTAGAGGAAGGCCTTGCAAAGATAAATATATATATTTAGTAGATAGACAAATTCAAATTAATTCATCAATTATATGAGATCTTACTTCCTTGGTTTTTACCTTCGAGATCATGTGACCATGCAAAATGTCTTTTGTTAAAGTAGGTTTTGGAGTCTTAAACATCCAAGAATATATAGTCTTTGGCATAAAAACACATTTGAGATAATTAAGTATAAGGTTGTTCTAGTAGTGTGTAACATATGTTATGATGTTAAGAAATTTTCTATCGTCATGGTCACCTTGTTATTTGTCGATTAAAAGCATACATAGTAATTTGGAAATCTTATGAATTGATAGAAGTTTAAGGTATGAAGTAGATTGAGTTGGTTGGAATAGTTGGAAATAAAAGGGAAGTCAAATGATGGGTTCTCCTAGATTAAGAAATTTTGTGTACCATGTTTACTATAAAGTCAAACTTGAGATAGCAATAGATGTATAATCACTTGGAAGAAAAACATTATTGAGGTTTTGGAAAGTAGATATTTTAAATCATAGATTTGATAGATTTTAGAAAAGAACTTGAGGGTAATTAACAACATCAATGAAGGATGTACTCACCTAGAGGCGAAAACTTGAGCAAGTTAATATTGCACTCTATTTAAAACATTTGGAAATATCTAGTTAACCTAGAGATTGTTGATAAAGATGTGATGAACCTAAGAACTTTGGAAAAGATAGTTGAGTATGTAGCACAATGTTTAGCAATTGAAAGTTGAGCAAGATCATATAATAGGACTTTGGTATCAAACCTGAGTATAGGTGGTAGGAAATCAACTTGAAATTTATTCAAGAATTGCTTTTGAGTAAGAACAAGCATGATATTATAGTTGGATACTGTCAACGGATTGATAGAGATTGCATATTTCGTACTTGGATATATATAAAGATGAATCATTAAATCTTGTGAAGACATTTACTTATTCAACTTAGCAATTGCATAAAGTTTCAAAAATAGAAATATCAAATAGGAATGTTTGGATGACATTTTGGAATTGGACAATATTGAATATATCATTGGGAACTAAATTAAATCAGCATGACATCTTTACGTAGATGACCGAATGGAAAAATAGAAAGAGTTAATCAAGTTGTGGAAAATTCGTTTTTTATGTATTGCATGAATTAGAAATACAAATGGAAGAAATATTTGCCTTTGGACTAAGTTGGCATACAACAAAATCTTATCATACGCTTTTAAGGAATGATACTCATTATGATGCTTATTACATAAATGACAAACATTTGTCAGTTGGGATAGAATAAAGATAGGATCATCATTGGTTCTAATATGCTTAAAAGAAACGAATGAGCAAATGAAATTGATCAAGAATATATTGGAAGAGATAGTCGACAGACAAGAAAAGCAATGATAATAAAAACAAGACTCTCAGATAATTGTTACTGAAGAAAAAATTCTTTTGAGGGAGAAGCCTCATAAGAGCTTTATTTTATTGAGAAAATCATCAAAGCTGGTACCAAGATATGTGGCACCCTTTGATGTGCTGGAAGTATGAATCCAGTTGCTTATGGATATAGGATCCTAGAATGGTGCTAATGAAGCACATCCATATTCTTGATCGAAGTAGCGTTAAGACTACTTAGCAGAGATTTCACTCAGTATTGGATCTAGTGGGACTGATATTCTCGTGATAGTGCTATTTGGAAGGATGATGTGACAATTGTCTATCATATTCATCTTTTGTTTTCTTATAGTATTTGCTTGATGCATGAAATACCTGAATACTCTGATTTTGATTTTACATATTGTAAATTTGGATAGTATAGATGATACTATTATTGTTATATTTGATTGAGACCACAATGTATGGTTAATATTTGTGATGTTGAGAAAGTATGTTCTTATTAATAGAATAATAAGACATCGAGATGATGTCTCTTTTAAGAAGGGAAGGATGCTATGAACCTTTATTTTCCATAATTATTTAATTAGGAAAATAATGTTTATTTTTCACAAATGAATTGGAAATGAAATGAAATTGGAATTTTAAATGAAATAAGATAGGATATTGAATGTACTGAAATGATTTATATACAATTGAATGACCAGTAAAAAAATTTATTGTAAATTGGGATCATCATTGCTAATGAGTGATTGAGCGCAAGTGAATACAGGAATAGGTGAACAAAGTCGAAGGCGAGAACATGACTCAGGTAGAGTTGTTCTTAACTATTGACTTTCGGAGACTAAGGGAATCTCACACACCACAATAGTGAAGTTATGCATATACATTTATGTCTGCATTGGTGAATGATTTTGAGTTAAATAATGAAAAAATTGGTGGAAAAATTGTTAATGATTTGAATTAAATAGTGACACAATATATATATATATATATATATATACGTAGGTAAATATGGTTCATGTTTAATTATATTGATTATTTTAATATGACTATTTATAAGTTGAATAAATTGGAGTTTACAACCTAATGTATCATATATCGAATGATTATTATTTTTTGTACAAAAAAAAAGCATCTTTATTAATGATCGTTTTTATATTGATGCAAGTTAAATATACATGGTAATAGACAACTTTGATTCTATCGGACACACATATATACGTATATATTTTGAGGAGAATAATTAAACTAAGTTTATGCGATCATTGTCCTATGATACAAACATGATTATTCATAAAATGTATTTATGAATATTCCCATATATGTAAATTATGATTATATATTATTTCTTTAAACATTTAAGTTTAGTATTTACTTTGCTAACTATAATATAGTCGCATATTACATTGTTATATTAGAAAGGTGCCGGGTTTTTAGATACCATAGCATAGTGACTATGTCACATGACAGTTAGGGTGACTGACTAGACAAAAACTATTGGTTAACTCAGACCTAAGGATAGCAACTACGTCGTAATTTAGCTAGGAGTCGATAGGGTGGCAATAGACTAGCACGTAGGCATAGACCATTATTTAAATGAAGAAATTTAGAGCTTTTAACGTGGAGATAATGGCATTAAACTAGGCAGAGGTTATCAATTAAACATATAAGTCAGAGTTGCATCGACGTGGAAACAATGGCCATCGACCTGGCAGTGAAAACAAAGAACTCGCTCAAGACAAACACTTAAGTATCTGTAGACAAGTCTAACTTGCCAACCCCTCCATCGAGCAGGTAATTTTCTATAGTTTCACGACGAATGAGGGAAGAAGCCCACGATAAACTGCAGATAACTCTTCATTCCATGTAGAAATAGAATTGACTAGTAACATCCACGTTGAATAAAGATTGAAAGTCCACAATTGGTGGCATAGAACTGTAGAAATAAGTGGCAAATAACTGTAGGAAGTAATAAGATAGCAGGCACGTGGTGCCATAGTAATAGGAATATCAATGATAGGAAACTGTTGCGTAGTTAAATCATGCACTAGAACAACAGAAATTGTATCTAGAATTGCCATCTCTATTAGACATGGAGATGTAAGAGAGAGTTAAACATAGACTCAAGTAATAGACTTCAAATCAACAACAATAACAAAGCCTCTAAATGGGGAGAGATCATAGCAAAAATGAGGATGAATAGAGATGTAGGATAGGAAGATACACACTCACAAGAAGAGACACGATACACACACGAGAGAGGAAGAACAACAAGAAAAGAGTAGAAAGAATAGAGATTAGGAAGGATTGGATATTTTGGTGTGTTTACAACCGAGTCATAAAAGATCAAGGATGATCGTCTTCGATTTATTGTCGAACTTAGAGGTTACGCTCATGAATGAGTGTTAATTACTTTATTATCATTAGAGAATTCTCAGAGTGTAGAAGGATAAGGATTAGGAATAGAGAGCTTGTAAGAAAGAAGAGCGTTGAGGAGGAAAGTATTGGAATCCGGACATATTGCAGACAATTTGAAGTTATCAAGGATCATAATAGCCATGGATCATGCTTCTTGAGGTAGGATCAAATCTAATATGTTTTGTTGAAAAGATTTAAGAGATTAAGAATGATCTAGATTTAGATTTATGAAATATTCTAATGAAAGAGTTAGAGTCACATTATGAATCAATATATAATTGTTTAAATTCCAATTATGCAAATAGAGGTGCATTAATGATATATTTTATGAAATTTGGTTGATAAAGTTAGTGAAACTCTAGAAATAGAGTCAGAGGATAGAAAGAAAAACTATGAAATTGAACAATGAAGAAGATGAAATATTAGGATTGTGACTTATTTAATAGTGAAGTTATTTTGATATCACAGAAAAAAAAAGACTTACACTTTTCAATTTGATCCTTGCATGAAAAGTGAAAAGATGGTTATCAGGTGTCTCATTTACAAAGCCATATAGATAGGCATTTTATGAACTTGCATCATATTAGATTGTTGTTACGGTAAATTAGTGAAATCAGTGTGTTAAGTTTTAAATCATGAAAAGTCACATATTAGTATTAAACCAAATATGATGTTTTGAGTAAAGAGGTAAATGAACCACGACATGAGGAAAGATAGAGAGAGTTTAGACAAGATAAACTTAGAACTCTAAACTGTAAGAAATGGAATGCATGTTAATGATTATGCTATTTAATTGTTTTGATAATTGAATAAAAGAATGTGTACTCATTTTATTCAATTTATATGTAAGATACATACATTTGTTACACCTTAAATATTTAATTCCTATCTTTAAACTACTTGAAAGATAGAAGAGATAGATTGTATTCTTTTAGATGTATATTTGTTTATCCATGAAAGACTGCTTCCTATCAGATAGGATTGGTAGTAATAAAAGATTGATTCTTTCAAATTCCACTTAATGAAAGATTGTCTTCTTTAGCATTCTATTTTATCTTACAAGAAATAGGAAGATAGAATTGAAAGGCAAAATACTGTCTGCTTATTTTGTAGTTATTCGAATGGTGTTGATGAAAATATATTTTCTTTTCAAATTATGAAAGATTGTATTCATTTATAAGAAAGTAAGGAAAGAGTGTCTAATTTACGAAAGTGATCGGAAAGATGTTATATCATTTACTTAAAATATTCTTGTTTCTGGGAACCAAGCTATAGATAGGCTTGTGTGTAGAAAGTTGCCTTCCGGGACGGGTGCCGAATATGGATTCTTAGAGAGAATAGTTGCCTTTTCCAACTATTTATTTTTGCTATGCATGGCATTATACTCGGCCGAGTAATTATTTGAATTATCCATACAAATAGATGTAATTCATTATTTTATGCTCTCTACCATATCATTGAATGATAGTGAACGCTTGTTTCTTAAATGAATTACAAAAATGAAAATGATTGTATCGTCTAGGCATGCACCAGATTCCCTCTTGCCTTTCGAATTCTTTGGTTAAAACAATTCATGTAGGGTCGGGTGTTCTTGATTGACCAAGAATTTCGGGGAAGCGTAAGCTTCAAGGTTGGGCAGAAAAAGCACCTAAATCTTGTTCTTGTCTTCATGCTAAAGATTGCAATGGCGATAGTTTGGGTTGCAGATCAACGGACGCATCTCACACTTTACTTTGTATTATTTTGTTATTGAACTTACAACAACTTGGAATGCGTAAGTATTGTATGATTGAAATACTACTTATATCGATTTATTAAATGAAGAATCGTTATCTTTCATAGAAATTTCATGTTTATTACAATCTAAATGGAATGATCATATGAAGCTATGGATGGAAAAATAGAATGAAATAAATTTATTTACTGTTGAATGAGTTTATTTAAGAATAAAGAGTATTTCGGCTATTATTGAAGTCAGCACGATTTATGTCTTTACAAGCTCCAACATCATAAACAAAATAAACAAAACTACTAGTAGTTGTGACTTACCAAGAAAAGAAGAAAGAAATGCCAAAATAATTTCATACACAAAGAGATGAAAATACTTTATTGCAATCAACAATGTGGTATGGTTGCTAGATGTGTCCATCTCACAAGGATTTATTTGATCAATGAATGTGATAGTGTATTGTGTGATGTGGGTGATGCAATCAATACTCTGCATGATGAAAATACTATAATCGATCTCCACACATCGTGCCAAATATAATAAAGATTTGTGCAATGATATAGAAGAGGGGATTCCATACCCTCAAGATGATGAGATCTGAAGGAGAAAGTGACGCTATGCTTCCTCACTATACTAGCACTTTAGCGAGCTAGGGAAAATGATATAGAAGAGATAAACTCAACAATGCTAAATATGTCTATGAATAGAAAATATTAAATAACTATAAAGTGCAAAGAGAAATATTTTGACTATAGAAATAAAAATCTTGAGATGTATTCTTTTTACAAACAAAATGGTGAAACTTCAACCTCTTACGATAGTGCACCACAAGGATTTTTCCACACCACATTGTAGTCCATACGAAAAGAGAACCTCAAACACCAGAAAGGTCTTTACACTGCACACACCTATTCGCCACTTCCACGCATTGAGACAAGGAAATCCTTGGTCTTGTTGGTAAATGGATTTGTCGCTACGAACACTTCTTCAAAATGACCCTGTTTATGAAGTTTTTTCCTTTGCCCTATCAAATTCGTATCAGAGCTCAGAGAAAAGAAGAGTGGATATATTTGATTTTAATCACATATATATATAATACGCTGAGAGATATCCTTCTTGAGGTGCCTATTGGAGTTCGGGGCAATGATAAAAATAAGCACCTCGAGAAGGATATCTCTCGGCGTATTATACATATATATGTGATTAAAATCAAATATATATATAAGCTAGTTACGCCAAGAGGTGTTCCTATACAGTCACAGCAGGGCAGTGAAGGATAGAATAAAAGTAGAATATTCCATGTAAACATTAAAGAAAATGGAAACATGATGGAAGACCAAAGACCATAGTGGAAAATTGAACTGAACATATGAAGAGTCTGCTGTTATAATTTAATCATTGTAAAAGAGGAAGTGGAGAATATTAAATGCATGCATTCTTGAGGCGTTTCAGCTATGCAACTCTTCATTCATAGTCCCTTTATTTCTATCTAGAGGAATCCTATTGTATTTCTCCATTTGTTGTCACACTGATTGGTATGTTTCTTTAGTACCATTTCATTCATTTTAGATTTTTCTTTTCTTTATACTTTGGTTGCATTATCCATTGAATTAAAACTGATGAATTTTTTTAACATTTTCATATGAGGAATTGTGGTTTGTTGCATTAGGCAACTAATGCAAAATAGTGTTAAGGAGACCCAAGGTTTTTATTACCAATGAGAATATGATTGTCTTGGAGGAGAAAATATACAACACTGTGTTTAAGGAGGATATTCATTTACCAAAGAAACAATCTTCTCTCTTACTAGATGCAGCAATGCAGCATATTTATCTTCATGTCACAAAGTAAAGAATGTAAATTTTAGATTAGGGCTAATCTTATTCTCCAAATCTAGTTATACAAGGTGAGGATATTGAAGGCCTTCCTTTGCAAAATTAGCAAACAAATGAGGCAAGGTTATACTAAAAAACAAATTTTGGTGGGTCTCATTCAACTGAGCAAGTATTTTTCATAGCTACTCTACAAAACCCATCTCAAGCAAATGGTCTGCCTTATCAAAAAGTAAATATTCTATAGTTTGCAAAAAAAATTCTTCTACCTCAGCAAGATGATGCATAGGATGGCTAGGCATTGTAATAATAACAACTACACTTTTAGCTCATTCTTCAAAATGAGTCAACACGAAGAGAATAGCTCTTGAAATATACTGGCCCAGACCTAGAGTGCTAACCAACAATTGGTGATAGGCTTGGCACTTGGCCTTTGTGTTTTCTAGACCTATGGAAGCAAGCCTCTTGCCATAGATGGCATTAGATTTGTCCATAGCCAAAAACTCTCTTTTAAACTCTTCTTCATGTTGCTGCTTCACGAGCTCCAACTTGCACTGTCGCAATTCTAGGGTATTTTGCCCACACCAAGGAGATATAGTACCTTGAGTCGTTTGCCCCACATAAGCACCCACACCCAAATCATTGGCCACGAGCTTCTCTCATTGCTCAACGGGTTTAACCACCACGAAGTCCTCATACTCTGGCTCTTGAATTTCAAAATCACATGTAAGGATATGTGCGGAGATTCAACCAAATAAAACACCATGGGACAAACTGGAGATCAAAAATCTTAAAAGAGAAGGAAGGAAAGAATCTTAAATCAATTTAAGATTCTTTTGCATGCCTACAACCCTAACCCAATCAATTGTATTTTTTGAATTTAGAAAGATCAAAGCTATTTTCTATGTTTCTATATCTTAAACATAAAAATATAATGTTTCCAAATTTAAAAATAAAAAGTACAATTGCATGCCTACATTAATATTTCAAAAAATATATATAGTCTATTATTTTAAATTTAGAAATATAAAAAGAAAATTAATGTTTCTAAATTTCAATCAT